>NC_056726.1:1185924494-1186003334 GCF_019279795.1 Protopterus annectens
TGGTTTCAGTTACCAGCTCAAAAGGTGTTGTATTTTGGCTGGTAATGGAGAATAAGTTTCGGTTGAAAGTCTTAGTTGTAGAAGAGGTAAAGATCATAAGTTTAGTTTTAGCAGCATTGAGTGCTATATGGTTGTCTTTCATCCATTGTTCTGTGGTAGAGAAAGCATCCTGAGTTAGTTTTAAGAGAGTTGATATAGAAGGGGCAGCACAGATGATTGTGGAATCATCTGCATATTGGATAATGTTTGCAAGAGGGATAGAGTGGTAAAAGTCATTAATGAAAATGTTGAAAAGGAGGGGTCCCAGTATTGAACCTTGTGGGACACTTGTGGGGGTGGTGAGGAAAGAGGAGGTGGCGTTTTTCCATATGACAGCTTGTTGCCTGTTTGAGAGATAGCTGGTGAACCATTTGAGGGAAGAGAGGGAGAGGTTTAGGTCAGTTAGTTTAGTAAGAAGTAGGTTATGAGAGATAGTGTTGAAGGCCTTAGAGAGATCGAGAAGGATGGTAGATACAGTGAGGCCAGAATCTCTAGCTTTATTCACAGTTTCAAGGAAGGAAAGGAGGGCAGTCATAGTGCTATGATGGGGTCTGAATCCGTGTTGGGTGGGGGTTAATAGGTTATTGTCTAAGAGATGGGGGAGGAGTTGAAGGTGGATACATTTCTCTAGGATCTTAGAAATGGGAGAGAGAATGGCAATGGGACAGAAATTGGAAATATTAGTATTATTTCCACCTTTGTGCAGGGGAATGATGTAAGCTTTTTTCCAGATTTCAGGAACAAGACCTTCCTGGATAGAGCGGTTGATTAGGATGCTGATAGGGAGGGCAATGGCTTCAGCAGCTATGCTGAGGAAGAATGAGGGAATGTTATCGGGGGCATTGGTGCATGGTTTTAGTTTCTGCAGGAGTTTTCTTATAGTAGAAGTGGGAATAGGTTTAATGAAAAATGGTGGGGGTTGAGAGTGTGAGGAATGGGAGAAAGGAGTTGGGAGGGGAGATGGGAGAGGAGAAGTGGAGGTAGGAGGCAGATTGTTATTTGAAAAAGAAGAGGTCAGTTTGGAAATAGAGTCAACGAAAAAAGAATTGAATTGGGTAGCAAGATCAGAGTCTTGTACATTTGGGGAGGGGTTAGGGTTTTCTGTAGTACCAGGTTTTAAGAGGGTAGCTATACCTCTTCAGAATTTTTGTGGGTTGGTGTTATGGTTGCCTTGAATTTGGACAAAGTAGTTTCGACGGTCTGCTGAGATAAGCTTTTTAACTGAGTTGCGAAGAGTTTTGTATTCATTAAGGTTAGATGTAGATTTGTTCCTCTGGAATTGTGTCCAGGCTTTATCTCTAAGTCGCATGGTGGCTAGAGTACTTTTAGTAATCCAGGGGGTGGCTTTCCTTTTTATTCTTTTGGTTATTAATGGAGCATGAATATTTAGGAGATGTAGGAAGGTTGTATTAAAGTGAGTTATTGCATTTGCAAGTGGTAGAGTTTTTAAGGGATACCAGTTAAGTGATTTAAGAGTGTCAGAGAAAGCCTCAGGGTTAAAGTTTCTATGACATTGGGTAGTTAATAAGTATGAGTAGCTAGTAAGGGAGAAGGAAAACGTCTTGTGAAGATGGGAAGGTGGTCACTGAGGGAGTCAGGGAGGGTTCCACTGTCGGGATAGTTGTGGGGGTGGGATACTAATATCCAATCTAAAATGCTGCCACTAGTGAAGTCTTTTGTTGGTCTAGTTATGGAGTTGATGAGTTGGGAGTAGTTGTATAGGTTGATGTTGAGGGGGTGAGTAGGGGACTGAATGGAATACCAATTAATATTGGTGTCTCCCATGATTATAGTTTCATTACAGATGTTAGTTGATAGCCAGGAGAGGATTTCTTCGAGTATTGGGACATTGTCTCCAGGGGGAATGTAAAGAGAGGCTATATATATAGATTTATATTTGTTTAGCTGAAAGTGAGCTAGTATTACTTCTGCATTAGTGAACCTTGGTATGGTTTTATTGTAAGGTGTTATAGATAGGGAGGAGGAGTAGATTAGAGCCCCACCACCACCCTTTTTTTGGGTTCTGTCTGCTCTCATGATAGAGTAATTGGGTGGTAATATCTCTTCATTTTTTACATTTGGTTTTAGCCAGGTTTCAGATATAACTAGGATGTCTGGTTTGTTATGGAGTAGCCAGGCATGGAGATTTGGAATTTTGTTAGCTAAACTTTGTGCATTAAGAGCTGCAAGTAGGATAGATTTATTGATTGAGGAGGAGGGGGTTGGGCCTGGGTTAGGGTGTATATCACCAGATAAAAGTATTGACGTTAGAAGTTGAGTTAAGTAGAGGAGGTATTTGGGTTGTTTCGATTGAGAGGTATAAGTAGATAGAGTAGTGGGAGGTATGGAGGGTAGAGTAGTTGATGAGGTTTTCAGAGGGGAGAGTAGTTTGAAATGAAGACATAGTTTATTGCTGAAGGGATACAGTTCAGGGGAGATTGAGCTGAAACACTTGGATTGTGAAGAATGGAGGGTGCAGGTTGTTCGTGAGAGAGGTGAGTAGGTGATGGGATGAGGTTGGGTAAGACAGTAGATATAGGTAAGGTTCAGGAGGAGTAGTAGTTGAATTGGGAAAGTTGAGTATTTACCAAGCATGTTGGGGTATTGATAAGCAATGTAGGGGTATAGAGTAAGGAGGAGGGAGGGATATGAAGTGGTGGTTGTATGAAAGTGTGAGGAGAAGGAAGAGGAAGGGGTGGAGTTCTGAGGTTGGAGAGGATAGGAAGAGGAAGGGGTGGAGTTCTGAGGTTGGAGAGGAAGTAGGAGTGGTTAGATGGTATAAATCTAGATGCACTGGGGGTGGGTGAGAATTGGGGGTAGGGTAGGGGAGAGGAGTGAGCCCGCAGGGCGAACGGAGCGGGTAGAGACAAGGAATAGAAGTTAGAAAGGAAAAACTATCAGCAAAGCAGTTAGCTACAGGTTAGAAAGGTAGGATCTGTGTGGAGAGGAACTGAGATGGTACAGGAGTCTACCGAAAAGGAGAGCCAGAGGGGTAAAGTACTGAAGGGGTACAAGGTGAGTGTGAAGAGGATCAGATCAAGGGCATAAGAAATTAGTTGAGATTACAGAGGGTAGAGCAGAGAGAGGCAGAGAAAGATGGAGAGGATTAAAGTGCCACCTAGAGAGAAGAAACTGGTATCGTAGGTAAGTGAGTAAGGGAGCAAACTGGTGTAGAACTGTGGTAGAAGAGATGTATAGTAAGAGAGAGTCTAGGAAAGTGGGGAGGTGGGTTGGCTGTTGGGTAGATAGAGAGGAGAGGCAAGGGGAAGCTGGCTGCTCAAGCTCACTGCGAACTTTGGAGCCCTGAAGCAAGTAGTAGACAGGGGTCTGATTTACAATGTGGACTTAGCCCATAACATACTTTCTTTCTTCCTTGTTAGAGGGTGTTGAGAATAGAAGCTGGAAGATGAGGTCCCTGGACTTTGGATAGGAGTCTTATCTCACCAGGTAGGTATTGGTTATAATAGAAGCAGGAGAAAGTTGAGCTGGGTACTTAGGGGAGGAAGGGAGACAAATATACAGAAGAGATAAGTTAGTATTCAGTAGATATAACAGTAGTAAAAGCTAGCAGTAACAAATGCAACATATCAAACATTCACATTTAAATATGAGATAGGTACATATATTTATGCAATCTAAGCAAATCTCTAACATTTCAAAGGAATAGCCTTCATGGTAGTTGCAAATACAATATTTTACTTTTTACCTCACTGCTTACATCACTGTGGTGGAAAACACTGCTATTATTATTTACCAGTGTTTATAGTATGCTATATACAACAAATGAAACATACTTTCATGCATATGTCAGTATTATTTGCATTAAACTTTGCCTGCTACAGAAAGGATGTTCAGCCCTATCAAGGAAGTTTCCTCCTATGCAGTTGTATGGTGACAAGCAAACCAACCCTGGTGAACTACAGATACAGACAGAATCCACATACATCTGCAGTTATTGCAGATTAACCTATAATGTCTTATGTAGATTTGCAGAGAAGACTTATGGGGTTGTACATATGTTGTGTGCTCAGGGACTGATTTATGGATACTGTTTGATGCTTAATCATATAGCAGTAGTTGTTTTTACACTCAGTGGAATACAGGAAATATCAGGATAGCTTAGCATTTGCATTGTTTCTTATTGTTATATGTAGGCATGACTGCATAACTGGTCATTTCCATAAGTTGATGATATACTGCCTTGTTTCTGTAAAATGTTCAGTAACGGTGTTGTTTACTGTATCATAAAGGTCACATTTGTGGTGTTATCTGTCACTGACTGCGATAACATCTGCAATGCATCCTACAAGCTTGAAGTAGAATGAGTAGATGCATTTGGATGTGCATGCAACTGTGGTAACATCATTGTTATAGAACTAAATTTGTTGAACATTAGTTATGTGATTGACCCTTACTTGTCACAATATCAACTGACAGGAGTTCAAATCCCACCTGTCCATATATGACATCTCCAACCATGTGGAATGGATTAATAGTGTTGCAGGGCTATGTGGATGATGCTATAGCATATAGATCAGCTATTCAGTTATGTTCTTTACATGACTGTAGAATAGATGACACTGGTTGCTTTGTATAGCTATGTACTGTAAATGAGCAGCAGGAAATTGACTGGACATATGTTTTTAACATTGTCATGTCAATATGTGAACCCCTACATAAAATCTAATGTGCATATCATCCTGTCTTTCAGATATCCAGCCACAATAAGAGGGGAATTTTTCACCTAGTGAAAAGAAAATAATTGTAGAGGCTCTGTGCCAGCATGTCTGGAACCTGCATGGATAGACATGGAATACTGTATGGAGAAATCAAATGTAGATAGATCTTACACTAGATCTTACACACATGGTTGATGCTGTGGGTGGATGCAGCATATCCACGGAGGTCTGCATGTGATATTTCTCTGGCATGATGCTCCATGCAGCCAAATGAATCTGCCACTACAAAAGGGTGAGGAATGCCACTGGATATGGGCCCCCATTGCCTCCCCCGGATGAGATAATGATGCTACTTGCCTTCCATCATAACACCAGCCAGGATAATTGGATACCCATGGGAGGTTTTGAGGCAGGTGTTCCAGGATTTACAAGTATGCCCAACATTCTCAAACACTGCAGCATACATTAATTCCCACTGAAGAATATTCATTCACAATTCTTACCGTAATGTTATATTCATGTTGAAGCAGCAGAACAATGCCGTGACTGTACACCTGATGTGAATGCACAATGTAAGTGTCATCTTACCTATGAAGAAGTGCATGCATAACATAGTCAGAAAACATTTGTAATATATTGTGTTTCAATTGCATAGCCCCTTAAACATCAGAACAGTGGTATCACGTGTCACATGTCTGCACCACTGGAGGCTATCTAATAGTATACTACTAAACACCCTGACTTCCCATTTGCTAAGCATCTGTTATAATGGATATGTGCTTCCCTGTTACCTGTTTCTGGCCTGGTGGATATGGGAGTCCTGAGGCACTGTAGTAACTGAATTATGTTCAAGGACAACCATTTAATTTTAGAACAAACACAGTGTGTGAGATATGTAGATACACAATTTCACATAAAAATCTCACATACACACATGAAAAATGCAAACCAGGTTGTCAGTGTTACATGCAAAATAATCATTACCAACACTAAGGGACAAACACATATACCCACATATGTTGAGGTACTTATTTGTAATCTAGCCAAACCTTCAAGGCCTCCTAAAAGAATCTGTAGTGGCCCTGTTCACAATCAAACAAGACACCACTTCACACAACACATAACTCTGAAAATCATAGAAGTCCTGCTTCCAAGCCCATAAGTCAACACACCACACAGCCCAACATTTTAGTTATTGGGGATTCCATTATAAGACTATGCTAATTCCATAGGCAAGGTTTGGAACTCCCTACCTAACAACCTAAGACTCTCCAATTCACTTTTTCAATTCAAGAAAAATCTTACCCAATACTTTAAGGCACATTGGATATGCCCCTGCGTAAACCCAGGCTAGGTTCCTGTCAACTTTAACACATCCTACACTACTTGAACAAATTGGATATTTTCTCAATTTCTTACTCTAACTGACTACTATTCCTACCCCTCTGTAATAAAGTAAGCAGTTTATTCATCATCCCTCAGAACTCTAGAAAAGCAAAGAACTGGAAACTCTACATAGTACTTTAAAGTCCCTTGAACTGCACTAGTTTTTCACTAGTTTTTTCTCTTCAGAATTGTATTTTAACTGTAATTCTGCTATCATCAGTTTTTACATGAATGTATACAATATGTTAACTACCATATTTTTTTTCCATCTATGTAATGTGTAAACTTATATGTATTTTATTGCAATGTGGAGCTTTTCTCCCCGGGCCTCCGCTGAAAATGGACATGTATCCAGTCGGACCATCCCGGTCAACAAATGTAAAATAAAATAAATAAATAAATAAATAAGACATACTGATGTCCCCCTTACCAGGCTAAACAAGGAGAATATCACAATGAACTGTCTGTCTGGAGCCAAGATCCACCAGATCATGCATGCACTTAGTTCTTCAAACCATAAGCACTGGTATGACACTCTCATTGTCCATGTGGGCCTAAATGACCTAAGATGTACCTCACTGGATTATATAAAGAGAGGCGTGATAGAGCTGTCTGAATATGTGTTCCAGGTGAGTATGAATCTAGTCTTGAGTAGCATCCTACCTTCACCAATGATCGTGCCATAGTACAAGCAAAAAATTATTGACTTCAACAATTGACTTAGTTTCTTGTAGCGCAATAAGGGGATCCAATATCTGTCAGCCTGAGAGACATGATCGACAAACCATGATGTTTTGCTAGAGATGGCTTTCACTTATCACCACTTAGCTTCTGGATACTGGAAAAAGCTTTATCTATCCCCATAGTGCCTTTTTTAGGCTTTGTCAAGTTATTAAACTCTCCAGCATAACACAAATCACTCACACCTACTTAAAGGTACAGCTGCTCAGTACTAGGAGTTAAAATGAAAAAAACACACTCCCTGGAAGCACTCCTCACCCTGGAGAATGCAGAGATATGTGCAGTCATGTAAACATATATGTCCAGAACCATGGAAAGCACCATGGTTATCAAAGGCTACAATGCCTTTCATACATTCTGATCCCCTTCAACTCAGGAAAAAACAAAGGGAGCCGGTGTGTCAGTGTTCATAAAGTAAACTGCTTGACTGGTCCAACAACATGACTCATTTGAGCTGCTCCATGTCCAGCTAACTATAGGTGCAACTTCCTATTGCATCCTTGCTAGTATAGATCCCCTAACATGAGTCTGGAAAAAACACACCTCCTACCTAAACCTACTGGATTCTCTTAACATCCAGCCTAATACCATACTTATTGGTGACTTCAGCTAACCCTCCATAAACTGGGAGACATATACAACCCATAATTCACTTGCTCAGAGTTTTTTGGACTTTGTCAATGCAAACACCCAGGAGCAACTAGTTAGCTTCCCCAACTTGAGGTACAAATATTCTAGATCTAGTATTCATGAACTTCAGGGGGATGCTGCTCTCTTGCTTGCATTAACTCCTCCATGGTAAGATCTGAATACAAAATTAACTCCTTTAGTATTAAAACTTACCTAGAACCCCCATCAAACTCCAAAGCTGTTAAGAAATTTGCTAAGGACAATTACCTCAATCTAGGTGACAGTTTTTTAAACTTCTACGCCCCACAAAACCTGGACAACACGGAGGCCTACTCTGAGCTGTACACAAAAGCACTGTACAACCACATTCATATTTTTATAGATGAGGCAGTACCTGTCCAAGTCAAATCTGTGATTACTGGCAATAATAAATCACCTTGGTGGACTCCTAGCATAAATAGGCTATTCAACAAAAGGAAAATAAATCTTCTTTAAAGCCAAGAAGAAACAGATAAAAAACAGTGCAAAAAGACACTCACCAGTCTAAACAAACAAATGGCTGGTCAAATCTGCCAAACTAAACTATGAGACAAAGATAGCCCTTCAGGTGAAAGATAACCATAAGGCTTTTTTAATTATGTTTGTAACTTCAGGGAAAACACTCAGCAATGAGGTGAATTAATCATAAATGGCAACACTTACACCCAACCCAAAACTATAAAAATCCTGCTGGATAACAAGTTCAGTTCAAACTTCTCCCTCACCATCACCTCCTATCACAAGAAATACCTGCAGCCATCCTCCTACAGGTCATTATGAGGGAACAGGTCCTTACTGTGCTCACTAAAGCCAAAAATGCAGCCTCCATGGCTCCTGACAACATTCCAGGATGCTTCTTAAATAGCTTAAAACAGAATCTATAAGGACCACTAAAAACCTCCTTTAACCACAGTCTTTGGACAGGTTTTATTCAAGCAGAATGGAGGACTTCAATGGTTGTCCCTCTGCATAAAGAGGCCCATCAACTGGCCCAGGGAACTACAGACCTGTAAGCCTGACTAGTCTTATCTGCAAGGCCTTGGAGAGAATTGTCATGTACCTGATCAATAACAACATAGGCTCTCCAAACACTGGATCAGACTCAATTTGGCTTTGTCAAAGGGAGGTCTTGCCTGCTGAATTTGATGGACTTCTTCGAGAAAGTCACCAGGGCCATGATTGAGGGTACAATGGTACACTACTACTGGCCAAAGTTTTCAACAAAATACCCCATTCAGACGTCATGGATAAACTTACTGAGATAAGCATAAACCCCTACACCATCAGATGGATAGCCAACTGTCTCAATGACAGGGAAAACATTGTTTGGCTAGATGAATCCAGTTCTGATAAGAAACCTGCTGCTAGTGGTGTCACATAGGGCTCAGTGCTGAGACTCCAGCTGCTTGGTATATATTGTGGTATATAAGTGAAGGTCAGTGTTGGGGGGCCTCTGGCTCACCAAGTTCACCAACACCTATAAGCTGGGAGTAATCATTGCATCACCAAATGATGTTGACATCTTGCAAACAGGCCTAAAAAATAACAAAACAACTGGTGCCAAAACCACTAAATGTTAAAATGTGAGTAATCATTCTCTTCGGTAAATCATATATCCCTGCAAATTATAATATTGGTAGCACTCCCCTAAAGGTAGACCCAGTGGTAAGGGACCTAGGAACACAGATAGATAGTGACCTAAACTTTGACCACCAGGTAGCTATGGTAGTAAGGAAATCCTTCTGTGTGGCTCAATTTATAAGTAAAGGCATGGCATAAAGATCAAAGGAAGTCATACTGCCATTGTACTTATCCGTCATCAGGCCCATAATCAAGTACAATGTTCCCTTCTGCATGTACATAACCAGGCATTTACACCAAATATGGCAGCCCCAGAGGTTTCTCACTAACAAAATACAAAGTTCAGACACATGCCTTATGGAGACTGACTAAGGGCCCTATCCCTTTACTCCATCTCATATAATTTATTGAGAGGGGACTTGTGCCTGACCTACAAGGCATTCTCTGATCCAGCCCTAATGAAAATGTTATATATTCACCAGAAAAATTATATGAGAGTTACGCATTCCATGGACCTGAGCCTTATTTGACACTCTAACAGAACATGCTAGAGAGACAGATTTGTATCCCAAAGGCTACCTCCTCTATGGAATAAACTTGTTAAGTTCATAAACAAAGCCCACCCCTCACTCCCTTCAAAAATAATTTAGAAAAATTGATGGAGAACCATAAATTCACTCCCGGGGTACTGCCCAGGTCCCTTATGGACAGAGGCAGTCTGTAAAATGACTCAGGGCTCCAAAACCCAAAGACCCACTCCCCTGATATTACCCATCTGGGGAATTAAGATATAATATTGTCATATCATGGGTATTCTTGGCTAGACTTGTAAAGGGTCTTGAGCCATTAGCCCAGTAATCTTCTATGAAACTATGCATATTATGTTAGTGTGATCCATAGCTGTTGTGTGCCCCTGCCTCCTGTTATGACTGAGGACTATACTCACAATTTGTTGTTTGTGTGCCATTTTAACCTGATGATTCATCTTTGTGAAGTGTGGGCCATGAAGCATTAGGCACAGAAAAACTTGGTAAGGTTGCTTATATGGCTGCTATAGTGCACCACTGTTTAGCACAGCTGCGATCTATGATATTAATGATAGTTTGTTTCTTACACAGGAACATTTTCATGACATCTGCACCATTTTCAGGTGTCTCCATATTCTTTTAGTGTGATCCATAGCTCCATGCCTCTGCCTCCTGTTATGAATGAGGCTATACTCACATTTTGTTGTTTTTGTGCCATTTTAAGCAAAATATACATCTTTGAGAGACATGGGTCAAGCAATATTAGGCACAGATGGACCTGGTAAGGTTGTTCATATTGTTGTTATAGTGCAACACTGTTTGGCACACCTGGGACCTATGATATTAATAATGGTGTTCTTCCAACAAAGGAACATCCTCATAATACCTGCACTGTTTCTCACATAAGTGTCTGTATCTCCATACTTTGTTAGTGTGATCCATAGCTGCTGTGCACCCTGCCCCCTGTAGTGGCTCAGGAGTGTAACCTCATGTTGTTTGTATGCCATTTTATAGTGCAGGTTCCACTTTATAACAGACAAAAGTTTCCCTAAACAGGGAGGACATACCTAGTAAGGCAGTCTATCTGGTTACTAGGTTTCAGTATTGATATTTACATCTGTGCCATTCATGACTAATGCATTTTCATGCACACACCTGCACTTTTCACATCATCATTGGCATCCATTATGTGTCTATCTCATTTGATATGTGTTATACATTAGGTTGAATGCTATGTGATGCCTTGTATGTGCTTAGCACTGAGCTGTGTATGTTTATATTTTTGTATAACAATAGAATTTCAATCCTCATCACTGGCAGTAGAACAAGAGGAGGACAAGTCAGGTGGGTTTTAGAAGTTGTATTGACATTATCTATTTTCTTGATATGGAAATGACATGGCATATTTTTGGCTTATAGGGTCCCTCCACCACTCACAGCCATGATGACCTGGTAATTCCATATAATCATAGGAATTGTAGTTATATAATTTTCCAATATTTCAATCCAATGCTGTAGCATTTCACTTCTGTGAATGTATGTCACATATGTCACCTATATGTCACCTGTCTCTTTTTGCAACATGTCTACTACCTGCCTCCTCCAGTAGCTCATCCACTTATCCTGAGATGAGGTATGATGTGCCTCACTATGATACTAACAATGGCATATAGGCCACTGCATTTGGTTCATTATCGAGCCTAGAAGGGAACAGACACGTGGTTCATGTTGTAGCATCCGATAAGAAGGATAATGTGGCCAGCTATTCTGAAGATGTGGGGACATCAGATGACAGATATGATGATGTCCTTCATCTGTTGTCCCATTTAGAATCTGGTAATGGTGGTGACTGTTCCCCATGATGGACAGATACTCTCAGTTGGTATACATGTGGAAGTAAACTGATATGAATTGACATGTGTCAGAGGGTGTCTGCTTACTATTACAGCCACATGAATAGTCATAGAGCTATCATGACTCTGACCTGCATGAACTTGATTGTGCCATCAATCATGTAGCACACCAGCTGCATGTGTTATATGAAGGTCTAGAGCATAGACATGGAGCTATCATGGCAACATTGGCTCCATGGCATGACAGTGTGGTATCTGCCGCACACTCCATTGAATGCCTTGTTACAGCAGTGTTAGAGCTAGGCAAGTGATGACTGGTGCTAGAGCTGGGCATTATGTGCCCTAACTGTACTGAGCAGATTACCTCCAGTGAGGAGAGGTAGACCCCCTCTGGTTTGACCCACACATGCCCCTTTGACATCAATGTCTGTGCTGCAGTGTGAATGCACATCTGCTGTTGGTCAATCAACTGTGAGCCCAACAGTCATGTCCAGGCAGATACATAACACTACTGCTCCTTCCTATACTGTGTCCCAAAATGCTAGTGTCACCACATCCAGCTCCTTGGTACAGCACAGTGGGTTGAATGTTTCCACTTGTGGCAGAGGCAGCCAGGACTGCTGTGTGAGCCATCAGTGTGGATGCTCTAGACTGAATTAGAGTAACACTGACGGCTGATCTGCTGTGTGTCTTGTTTCATTATTCTGACCCTGGGGCATGATGATTGCTGTGCTGGCTACTAATTAATTAATCTGTAGGTGGTTTCTCAAATGTCTGATGCCACAGGATTTTTCAGATCAGTATTCTGACCTAGGTGATGCTTCAATTTGTGATATGTAGTACATATTTGTCATTAGTATATGCTGATTCACATACTGACAACAGTAATGCTATATGTGACAATCTCCATGCTTCTGTGTTTGCATCTCTTGCTAGTTGATATATAGTGCATATTTTCATGAGTAACAGCATATCTTGTCATCCAGCATTGATTGCAACATTACACATTTACTTATTGTCTGCCATTTCTATATCCACTGGCATGCCTCTGTATGAATACCTGTATTATTTAGGGTATTTTAATACAGTATCATACCTCTCAAACATACCAAATTCGTCAGTATTTATTGATTTTGGGGTCCAATTAATGGGGTGCCACAAATTCCTGTGTGGCCCCTTTAATTCCTGAATTTTTTCCACTATTTTTTTTTCCATGACAACTTTTTGCTGACATCATCAGGAGCAGAGGTGTACGCGATGATGTCAGCTTCATGAGTAGCCTACCAGCCTGTCAGAATTCAGCTGAGGGCTCGAGGGATCTGACTGACTGCTGTTTATGTGTATGGCCAGCAGCATGTATTGCACTAGAGTTGCACCTCACGCTGCAGCATCTCTTCCAGTTTACTTCAGACAGAGCTTGGGTTGGTGACTGAGACAGCAACTGACAGGAATTCTGTGTTTTTTTTAATTATTCTAGAGGGCAGAGGCTTTAGTTTAGATACTGCAAGGCAGGCAGGCAACCCTGTCCCCATCCCCAAGCTATTTGTCTTACTGTGTGAGTGTCAGACTAGTGCAGCAGTTGTCTTGTTGGACTCAGGGTGGTGCAGTCATGAGAAAAAATATTACGTCTACTTCTTCCCCCAGCTCCTCCTCAACCTTCAGGTAAAATAAAGATAAAAAGAAAATGAATTGAGTCATGAATCATGAATGATGTTGATGAGCTGATGACAGATTTGCCAGTCATTGTCATTGATTTCACACTTTTTAGCACAATTGTCTCTGGCTGGAACATTGTTAAGAGTGAAGGCATGGATGGTAGTGCATCCTGAACTTAAAGATACTTTTATTTTAAAATGTTCATAAAATCATGGAGATGTCTTTTCAGTATGTCGTATAAAGTTACAGACAACTCTATGTACTTTTGTGATTGTTGCTTTTGTTATATTTATTTTTCAAGTCTGAATTTCATTACAGCTTTGTTTACCACAGTGGGCATATCCCTAGAAATAGTAGCGAAGTTGGGGGTCAAGCCCACAAATAAAGTTTTCAGACTTGGGTCAATTACGGTCATTGTCACTTTGAGCATGAAGAAATAAACAGAGTAATATCTGAGTTTAGATTTCTTGCAAGTACTGGGAGGCCAGTTGTGGTGTGTTTAATGAAAGTCTTTTAAAGCTGTCCTTGAAAAGCAAGGAAAGTCCGAGAATAATAGGGTTAATGTAAGATTAGCGGTGAGGGTTGAGGGTTAATTGGACTTTGTACTGAACATTAAATGGACTGCTAGTAGAAATGCATGCTCTGCATCACTGCCTGCTGTGTAATTCCAGCCAAAACACTGAATACGAGGCAAAATCCAGAAAGGTAGATGACACCAAATCTAATGGTTCCTGTTTTAAGAGTTTCAGCTGTATAAGTTTATAATGAAAGGAGCTTAACAGCTGTAGAAGAATAAAAGTCATCCCTGAGGCTTCTGCACTGTTAAAACCTTGGATTTCTTGATGGGAAAATCATCATTGGATCCCGCTTTTTGAGGGACAGGGGATTTCAAAGAATACCAACATGTTTTTTCTTTTAACTATTAAACTGCAGGAACGTCATATTTACCAAGTGATTTATTTTTGTTTATTGTTTTAGTTTAGCACTTTTCTGAGTGCAGTAGCAATGCAATTCAGTGTACTGTATGTGGTCATTTATGTAATTTTAACAGCTTTTGTTCAGTTAGTTTAGCACTTAAAGTAGCACATCTTTTTATGCATACAGAATCCGTGCTGCATGCATTACACATTTTTTAAGAATACTTCTTTTCAGTGCATCTTCTGAGGAGTTTAAGTAAAGTTATTTTGCAAAATCTGACAGATGTCATTTGTTGCATTTTTGGCAGCTTATGAGCAGAGCTATCAAGCAATTTGACACTTGCTTCTTATGTTGTGCAGTGTGAGCACTGCTATATTTCCCTGTTGCTTTGATCCATCTGCTTATGGAAAGGAGCTTAGCTGATTGTAAGTTAGGTGGCTCAAAAAAAGGGTTGTTCTAAAACTAGCTGATTCTCTGTGCTATAGTGAAACCACCTGCAGTTGCAACAGGATATGAGAAAAAGAAATGCAGAGTGTGTTTTTTTAAGTATGAAGTCCTCAAGAGAAAGAAAGAAAAGCTGTTCATGTGTACAAAAGCAGCTTCAGCTTCTCCAATGCTTTGTTACAGTCACAACATGTTAGGCCATTAAGAAAGAATAAAGAATAGTGGAGAATTTGAAGAGGTTCTCGTTGCACGTGAAATTCAAAATTTGGAAATAAAAGCTTCATGCCCGTGCTTGGAAACTAAGCTTCCTATATTTGGTGTTATCTTAATAATGAAACATTAATTCATAAATATGAAACCATTAGATTGTAACAAAACTGTAGTAGGTGATGCCATACTTTATACTGTTTAGCATCAGTCTGTTCCCAAGCAGATGTATGTACATTATGTGACACATTAGTTGAACTGTAGCATTAATGAAATGCTATTTAGAAATAGAAATAAAATGATGAAAGCTGGACTTTAGCATGATAAGATGTTATCTGGTAGTTTGAAGAAGATTCAAGGGGCTATTAAGTGAAGACAAATGCAGGAACATTTATTTACAATTTGCAGGTGAATTTGTCGACTGAAACTCTGCACCCAGGTTGTGACAGAAAAGGAATACAAAATAGAGTATGTCAAGAATATGTGCCTAAAAGTTATACAGAATATTTATATAATATATAAAGAGAAAGATACAAGGGGGAAATTTAATAAATCCTACATGGACTTTTTTCCTGTGTAGACATAGTGGCACGGTACTTACACAGAAGTAAGCAGATGTGCAATCCAGTAAAGGGAGCTGAGGGGCGTGCACGAGTGTGCAAACATGGAAGTGTCCATTCACCTCATAAGCAGGTGAAATTAGTGAAAATAAGGGGTGTGTAGAGTGATCCAGCAAGCAGATAGGCAGTTGTGCAGACCCTGTGTTGGTGTTCATAATGTACATGGAAAAATTCTGTGTACAGGATGTGAAAATAACACCAGGGGCTGTAAAAGTGTAGTTACAGTGAAAGAAATAGTATAGAGGACACAGATATGTCCAAGAGTAACCACTGTACATCCAATACTGTACAGAAAATAATGTAAAATAATTAAATAATTAAGAAAATGAAATAATAAAATAAGTTTTTTTAATACCCTGGGTATGTTTTTGCGGTACGCTGTAGTGCAAAAACATGTCATTATAGGAAAAAATATATAAAAATATTGTAAAATAACAGAATTTGTGATTATGTAGCAGTAATACATTATAGGACCCTGTGTGGAGTATGTACAATGTAGGACTGCTGTGGTTGCCAATGAGGCAGGGCTTGAAACCATATAGTTACCAGGTACTGTGCACGGATCTGTATGCAAATGAGATGGGGTGACTGAATAGCACAAATGGGTATCTGTGTCTGCAGATCCCATCTGTGTTGTTGCAGAACCATGTTGGTATCCAAAGAAGAGGTAGCTGACATCAAAAGGGGGATGTGTCTGCAAACGTTTCAGCTCATTGGAGCTCAGAGGCGCCTGTTTGCACAATGAGCTGCTCTGCTCAACTTGGGGGGGGGTGTCCGGTGACTGCAAAGCTTTGTTTACCTTAGAGGTATGTGTTTCAGTGGGTTTGAGCATGTTTGCGTGGTGCGCAGATGTGCTGAGCATGACTGTCCATGGGGGTGTGTCTGCTCACTGCTATGCCTTGTTTACCTCTGCAGTGTGGGTTTGTGCAACACTTTGCAGTGCTCAGCAAAGAAGGCTGTCAATAAAAAAAAAATTGGCTGAGAAAGCCAATGATATATACTTACACTAGGGCCATTAAACCCCTTAATGATTTATGTGGCATATGGAATGCATCATAGCTAGCCAATCACATAGGTTATACATACAGCAGAGTACTATAAAGTATGCATACACCCTACAGTCTGATTTCGCCCATACTCTGCACCATTGGAGTACAGACTTGGGAATTTTAACTTAGAGAATGCTAGGGGCTGCTGCAAGTCAGCTACATATATATGTGTTAGATGCTGAGGTCAGTGTAGCTGCTGCTGCTGACCACAGGTCTAGTCTGAGAAGGAGAAGAGTGTTCAGGTGCAGGGTAACCTACCAGGACCTACATGTGCTGGAGATTGTACAGCACTACAGGGTGGACAGGGGCATACTACAACAACACACTGAGCTCTGCCGTCCTCAACTCAGATCCAGGGCCAACAGAGGGGAACCTATTCCAGTGGAAACAAAGGTATGTGTAGCCCTTAGGATACTAGGTACAAGTACTTTCCAAGGACAAACTGGGGAAATGATGGGGATCTCACAGGCATCTGCTTCCAGGGTACTCCACCAGTTCCTGGATGTCATGCTACCACATGCCAGTGAGCACATTTATTTTCCTCACATCCCTGAGGAGAGGGCCAGCAGTATGTGAATCTTCTATCATGTAGCACACTACCCTGAAGTAATGTGTGCCATAAATTGTAATCATATACACAGCAAGGCACCACCTGGTGAAGAGGGTAGAATCTACATTAACCGCAAGCGGTACCATTCCATCAACTGCCAGGTCATGTGCAATGCCCAGGGCATTATCATGAATGTGTGCGCTAGCAGCCCTGGCAGTTATCATGTCTCCAATATATAGCATGCAGCACAGCTGTACCAGATGTTTGCTATGGGGGGACATCCCACATGGCCATTTACTTGGGGATGCTGGCTAAGCACTGGAACTGTGGATGATGACACCCATCAGAAATGCACACTCACCCACTGAATAATGCTATAATGAGGCACACGCACAAACCAGGAACATCATAGAGCATGTGTTTGTGATGTTAAAGCCATGGTTCTGGTGCTTCGAGATATCTGCTGGAGCCTTGAGGACTCTCCATCCACATGTGCAGAGATGTACACAGTATATGCAATGCTACACAATATGATCCTGTGGAAACAGCTGCAGCAGGATCAGCAAAGGGAAGGGATACACAACCCCTCAACAGTGCCTAGGTCACCAGAGCTGCACCCACAAGGGGACTCGGAGGAGGAGGAACCCCCAATATGCCCCAGCCTTGGCCAAGAGACAATGCATAGCACTTGCACTGACAGCCTAGTGCCCTAGGGACTGACACCTTACTCTGACTCATACACATATTAGTAAATAATGATGCCAGCCATCCCACACAACCTGTACCTCACCATGTATTGGCTGTAGGCATCATGCGTCCATCAGAGTCAGCCCCAAACTACAGGTCTGTCAATTGCTGCATTTGCAAGGTAAGTCAGTCTCCTGTACAGGTACTTTGTTCACTAGTATGTACTCCATAATAGCCACTAGGTCACATGACTGGAAACTCCATAACAGTATTCCAGGGAGATGACAAACAGTGGGATTATGGGACAGTCATATGACTGTCCATGCCAGCAGAGCATAGACTGGTCATCCGCCACCCCAAACACATCAGTATTCCCATACGATTGCTGTACCAGTAAGTCTGCAATGATATACCAGCATACCAGGCCATTCCTCTATCTTGTTGATAGTGTGAGGAAGTCTGGTGGCCGGTGTGGCTCAGTGGGCCAGAGACAGTAGCATATGTGATTGTGCTGATGGTTCAAATCTGCCAGCATCCAACTTCTTTTGCATGTGAGGTATTCATATGATGGTAGTTCCACAGACTGTCATAACTCCTCAATCTGTTACTGCAAGAAAGCTGGACAAAGCCAGAGAAAATGGGGTACAAAGGGCCATACCTACAGAAATACATTATGCATGCTCTGAGTAACCCAGCAGGTGGCTAGTATGACAGCAGGCTGCAAGAGGTCAGATTAGCTGCAGGATGTAAAGGCCATCACTTAAATGTGTCAGTAGGTTCAACAAGTCAGTGACCACTGTACCGTATAGCACCAGAAAACTACAAATGTATGAAGAATACAGCAGACATATGGGGTGAAATGCTGGACATTCTGCAAAATTACAGGGAGAGGTATGCAGACTGTCACCCTCTTTGTGGTGATTCATCATGTACCCCAGTCATATCATTCCTCTCAACCTCTTAGAGCATAAATACTGGACAAATAAAGTGAATAACAGTGGGACCAAGGCCCACAAATTGGGACAGGTTGTAAATATTTGTTCCTACAAATGTAGAATTTTGATAGAATAACAGGTTTTGCATTAACATGACTCTCCTGATGTGCATGGAGTCTGAAACTCAAATGTCTGTCATTATTTATTTACCTACGCCTTCACTGATTTGCCACTAAATGGCCAGAGAACCACAATGTTATGTGAAATGGGCCAAAAATATGAGGCAATAGTCTGGACAGTCTGTGAAACTCTGTACAGTTCTGAAGTTTGAGTCACTTATTAAGGTCAGCAAACAGCAGGGAATGTTTCGGACAGTATCAAGTAACTGCAGTGCTGTGGTAACAGATGCAGCAGCCAATGGTCTGTGGCACACAATAATCCCAGACGGGAGGACAGGTAGCTCTGGCCTGGAGTCACCTTGTAAGTACTGGCAATCACACTGGGCATGCTCCTACACTTAGCTACCTTCAGCCCGAGACTCTTGCCTCTACCACCCAAAGACCTGCTATGTGAAAATATGTCTATACATACATACATACAGCTACATATACATATCTGTCTCTGTCTCTCCCTATCCCCCTCATTCTTGATTACTGTCTCTGTCAGTATGTGGCATATATATCTATATATATATATATATATATATATATATATATATATATATATATATATATAATAACATGTATATATAGTTATATAAAGTACAATGATACATGGACTCCCCACATACTTCTACATGAGACATTTATATTACTTACACACACAAAACTACATTTAAGGAGACAAACCTGTTATACACATTTATATAGATATGGTCCGAGATGTACAAATGTTCCCACATACACCTGAATGCTGGGATTATCTGCACATGCAAATCACAATAGGGGTCCGATGGCACCAGACCAAGGCCATAATAGTACATAATCCACTCACCCACAGACCCTGTGCCTACAGGCTGTCACCCTGCAGACAGACATAGGTACACAAGTGGTGTAATGTACAATGGATGCAACGCATGCCTTGGACAGGCCATATTGTCCCTGGCCACATGTCTGCCTATCAAACTGCAAACAGCCATGTATGGCCAGACTGGTAAGTGTACACACACAGCAGGGATAGTACCGGATATAGGTTAAGCCTTTAGGTGCCATTTTTAAATCCCTTTGCTCCAGCCAAGAGCCCCTCACTCTCCGGGCATTGTGCGTTCCCTTCCAAGCCCTGTGTTGAGACACAGCCTGTCCCTCTATCAGAAACCCTGTAAGGCTCATGAAATCCAACTGAACAGAAGGGAAACACAACCTAGAAGCCCCACAGGATCGATCTAGACACTCTGCATTCAGCCTCACAGTCTTCCAAGCCCTGTGTTGAGACACAGCCTGTCTCTCTATCAGAAACCCTGTAAGGCTCATGAAATCCAAATGAACAAAAGGGAAACACAACCTAGAAGTCCCACAGGATCTATCTAGACTCTCTGCATTCAGCCACACAGTCTTCCAAGCCCTGTGTTGAGACACAGCCTGTCCCTATATCAGAAACCCTGTAAGGCTCATGAAATCCAACTGAACAGAAGGGAAACACAACCTAGAAGCCCCACAGGATCTATCTAGACTCTCTGCATTCAGCCTCACAGTCTTCCAAGCCCTGTGTTGAGACACAGCCTGTCCCTCTATCAGAAACCCTGTAAGGCTCATGAAATCCAACTGAACAGAAGGGAAACACAACATAGAAGCCCCACAGGATCTATCTAGACTCTCTGCATTCAGCCTCACAGTCTTCCAAGCCCTGTGTTGAGACACAGCCTGTCTCTCTATCAGAAACCCTGTAAGGCTCATGAAATCCAACTGAACAGAAGGGAAACACAACCTAGAAACCCCGCAGGATCTATCTAGACTCTCTGCATTCAGCCTCACAGTCTTCCAAGCCCTGTGTTGAGACACAGCCTGTCCCTCTATCAGAAACCCTGTAAGGCTCATGAAATCCAACTGAACAGAAGGGAAACACAACCTAGAAGCCCCACATAATCTATCTAGACTCTCTGCATTCAGCCTCACAGTGTAGGTTTTATCCTACAGATTATTTAGGATTTAAATTTAAACTTGTGAGTGAGTTAATTTAAAATTACTTGTGAGTGCATCAAATTTAAATTAATTTGTAAGGGTCAGCACACCCGTGGACCTACCCCTCCTACCATCTCTTTACTATCTTACCCCCCCTCCTCCTACTTTCCTAGTGGAGTTAGTGTTTTCCCCAATTTTACCACTAGAGGGCAGCAGACCTCAAGCTTTGGAAAACCATCTTTCACTGGTTGTAGAAATCCACTAGCTCTGCTGAACAGCTAGATTCTGCTATCCCTGCTTGTACTTTCTATTCAAGAACTTACCCCCCACCCCATGAAAAGTTGAAAAGGGAATGATCCGGGTTAAGTCTGGGAGTTTTCATAACTAGACAGCTTTTTTTTGTCAAGTCACTACTATTGCTACTGACCCCCTCAATTAACTCTCTGTTTAAACCTCCTTTCCTGCCTTAGGACTTTTTATAAATATCTCTCTCTCTGTTATAAAACTGTTTTTTCATAACTTTCTCCCCTGCACAGCTATACCTTTGTTCACCATTTCTCTGCTAATTAGTAACAGAAAATGTCTCTTACCTTTCCTATGCCTGTAGAACTCAGTCTCTCTGCATAACTGATTGACTCTCAGCCTCTCTCAGTTCTGACCAGCTCCATTCGCCCTACGGGCTCACTCCACTCCCCTACCCTATTCCCAATTCCCACCCACCCCAGAGGTCCTAAACTTATACTTCCCTAACCACACCCTCTCTCTCTTTCAACCAAACGCATACTTCACCTTATCCCACACACTATAGCCACACCCCTACCGTCTAATAATCACTCACAATAAGCCACTCCTCAGAGTACCTTACCATATCCTCCTACTCTTATCCAATACATATTAGTGCCCTCCTCTCTTCACTTCCTTTATCCCTTTATCTTCTTTTCCTCTACTTTTCACTCCTTAATTTATCAGTCCTCTTTTTTATAATCCTTTTAAGATGCCTCTGACTAATCTAACCAAGCTAACACTCGCAGTTATACTCTCAACTGTCCTCACTTCAACCTACCTTCTTACCTCCATTGAAAAACTGCACTGTGTTCATCATAACCACTCTCTACAACAAACAGCAATTTACACACATATACCCTCTAATAGACATACTAACATAACTTCCATTCCCAGTTACCTACTACCTAAATACCATAGACTCTCCCACATTAAATACAATTTACCCTCAATAAATAAAGTGAAAATTCAAACTAACCTTAGGTATAATTCAGTAACAAAACTAAATAATCCCTACTTAAAAGACGGTGACATCCACCCCAACCCTAGCCCTACCAACCGCACTATCCAAACAACCCACCCTAATCTCAATAACTCTCTCCTAATAGGACATCTTAATATCCAAAGCACTAATAATAAAGTAGCCCACATCCATGCCATCCTAGATATTCACTCCTTTGATATCCTCTGCCTCACTGAAACTTGGTTGAAACCAGAAACTAAAGACAATGAAAGCATTCCCCAAGGCTACAATATAGTGAGACAAGACCAAACAAAATGCAAATGTGGTGGAGTAGCACTTCTATTTAAAGATGGACTTCATATCTTCACCCTACCATCTAATCCAACCCAGGATAATAATGCAGATGTCCTTATTACCAAACTTCAAAATCAACGCAAATAAATCTTTATACATTATCTACATCTACATACCACCTGGAAATAATATCACTACAATAGAAGCTATTCTAAGCTGGGTGTCTTCCACTTACCCCCAAGAAACAATAATACTAGGTGACTTTAATATTGACTGGAAAGGTGTTAGTGCTGAAAATCCTACCTCTCATATTAAACTCCATGGCTTTAGCCAAACCATAACCTCTACAACCAGAATTAACAAACCTAATAAGAAAGAGAGCACCTTAAACTGGATACTCATAAATAAACAGAAACAATCTTACAAGGTAGGAACTCTGCCAGATGATGTTAGTGATCATTTTTTGACCTACATCATAAGAGAAAAGAAGGATCTTCCCAACCTCCCCACCTCTAGGATAGCACGCTGTACCAAACACTTTAACTCAGAATTATTTCAAGCTGAGCTTAAAGCCTGCAACTGGAACCCTTTAAAAACCCTTCCACTTGAAGAAGCTGTAATGTATCTTAACTCCAAATTCTTATCTATCCTGGATAAGCATGCTCCTAAACAGTATATATATATAATCCTTTTAAGATGCCTCTGACTAATCTAACCAAGCTAACACTCGCAGTTATACTCTCAACTGTCCTCACTTCCACCTACCTTCTTACCTCCATTGCAAAACTGCACTATGTTCATCATAACCACTCTCTACAACAAATAGCAGTTTACACACATATACCCTCTAATAGACATACTAACATAACTTCCATTCCCAGTTACCTACTACCTAAATACCATAGACTCTCCCACATTAAATACAATTTACCCTCAATAAATAAGGTGAAAATTCAAACTAACCTTAGGTATAATTCAGTAACAAAACTAAATAATCCCTCCTTAAAAGACGGTGACATCCACCCCAACCCTGGCCCTACCAACCGCACTATCCAAACAACCCACCCTAATCTCAATAACTCTCTCCTAATAGGATATCTTAATATCCAAAGCACTAATAATAAAGTAGCCCACATCCATGCCATCCTAGATATTCACTCCTTTGATATCCTCTGCCTCACTGAAACTTGGTTGAAACCAGAAACTAAAGACAATGAAATCATTCCCCAAGGCTACAATATAGTGAGACAAGACCGAACAAAATGCAAATGTGGTGGAGTAGCACTTCTATTTAAAGATGGACTTCATATCTTCACCCTACCATCTAATCCAACCCAGGATAATAATGCAGATGTCCTTATTACCAAACTTCAAATCAACACAAATAAATATTTATACATTATCTACATCTACATACCACCTGGAAATAATATCACTACAATAGAGGCTATTCTAAGCTGGGTGTCTTCCACTTACCCCCAAGAAACAATAATACTAGGTGACTTTAATATTGACTGGAAAGGTGTTAGTGCTGAAAATCCTACCTCTCATATTAACCTCCATGGCTTTAGCCAAACCATAACCTCTACAACCAGAATTAACAAACCTAATAAGAAAGAGAGCACCTTAAACTGGATACTCATAAATAAACAGAAACAATCTTACAAGGTAGGAACTCTGCCAGATGATGTTAGTGATCATTTTTTGACCTACATCATAAGAGAAAAGAAGGATCTTCCCAACCTCCCCACCTCTAGGATAGCACGCTGTACCAAACACTTTAACTCAGAATTATTTCAAGCTGAGCTTAAAGCCTGTAACTGGAACCCTTTAAAAACCCTTCCACTTGAAGAGGCTGTAAAGTATTTTAACTCTACATTCTTATCTATCCTGAATAAGCATGCTCCTAAACAGTCCATTAGAATAAAGTCTAACCCAGCCCCATGGCTTTCTAATGAAACTAGACATCAAATTTTGCTTAGGAACAAAGTATGGGCTAAGTGGAGAGCTAACAGAAATATCTCTGATCATCTACATTTCAGGCAGCTCAGAAATAGTACAAAAAAGGCCATACTTACAGATAAAAAACTACTACTGTAAACTCCAACAAACTCACCAAAATAATCATCAGAAGTTCTGGTCTAGCATTAATAAGCTCCTTTCCCCAGGTAACTCCCGAACACCCACCCCACTTGATGCAGATCCAAATACCACCCATCAAACTTCAAATACCTGTAACTCTTTCTTCACTGAGACCATACAATCTCTAGCTAGTCAACTTATCCCAGACAACTCAAGCCTTCCCACCACCTCACCAGACTCTCTACCTAAATTCAAACTACAACCCATCTCTACTACTCTCATCTATAAATATATTCAAAAACTCAAGACATGCACTCCTTCTGCTGACCAGCTACCTTCCCAATATCTCCAAAAAGCAGCCAAAGTAATTGCCTATCCTATATCCATCCTTATAAATAGGACAATCCAAGAAGAAACCATTCCAGATATTTGGAAAATCTCCCACATTATCCCCTTACATAAAGGTGGGAACTCAAATGACTACTCTAACTATCGGCCAATTGCTCTCTTATCACCCTTAGCAAAAATTATGGAAAAATGCAGTCACCAACAACTTTTACATCATCTTTCTCAACATAACATAATAGCAAACTGTCAACATGGCTTTAGGCCATCACATAGTACCACTACTGCCCTTCTATACTTTACAGATACCATCAGTAGAAACCGTAATAAAAACATCCTCTTATCTGCACTCTTTATTGACCTCTCTAAAGCTTTCGACATGGTAAACCACAACCTCTTAATAAATATTCTTGAATCTCTCTCCTTTGACTTTCAGGCTGTTAAATGATTCAGATCCTACCTCAGCAACAGGCAACAAGCAGTTCTCTGGGAAAATCAAATTTCATCCTTTTTGCCAGTCACCATAGGAGTCCCTCAGGGCTCCATTCTTGGACCACTTCTTTACTCATTATTTATCAATTATCTCCATGTAGCCACCTGCATTCAATATGCAGATGATTCCAACTAATATGCTCAGCAACCGTTCCATCTGAACTATATTCTCTTACTCAGAATGTTTTCAACACTGTAGAAACATGGTTTACAAAATGCTGCCTCCTTCTTAATGCCAAAAAACAAAACTTCTTCTCTTTACCCCCACTACCAAGTCCTCCCCCACAGATTTCTCAATCTCTTCAAATAATGGCAGTATTACTTTCCCAGACTCTGCCACTAAACTGTTAGGAATATCCATTGACAATAACCTCACATGTGATTACCATATAAATAACACCATTAAAACAGTCAACAGAAAAATAGGCTCCTTATATAGAATAAAACCTTTCCTAACCCCAGCAGCCAGAACCAAGATTGCTCACTCCCATCTAATCTCGACTCTTCTGTACGCTTCACCTATTTTTACCAACCTAAAGAAAACTAACCTTAACAAACTAGCAACTTCCTATAATAACATTGCCAGATTCGCTACTGGCAATCCCTTTAGAACCCACCACTGTTTTAATCTTAGGCAACTAGACTGGCTGGAATTCCAAAACCGTCTGATAATACCCCAACTCACGATTGCCCACAAGATATTGTACCAACCCAATAACACCCCTGTACTCTCCAAGCTCTTAATCCCCTATAAAAATCTGAATTCCCTATGTTCTTCTAGCAAACTCCTCGCTAGCATAACAAAGTCTAATAATATGGCTGGTGACTCTCTGTTTACTAACGCAGCAGGAAAAAACTGGAACCTGTTACCCACTAAACTAACTCTAATCACATCCTTGCCACTCTTTAAACAAAAACTTAAAAAACACCTCCAAATGCACTGGTTATGCCCTTGTAGTAACCCTGACTAACCACCCTCTTCACCTCTGTTTCTTCCTCTTCCAACCAAACTTCCAAACATTTTAATGCTTAGCCATGTAAGTAAGAGTGACAATGTTTAAACTCTAATTAACTTACTGCCAAAATCTTTCCACCTGATGTGAATACTTGCACATGATTCTTACTGTGTGTTTTTTTTGCTTTCTTAAGGTAAAAATTTTTACTGTTGCTTTTCTCAAGTGTTAATATCTTTAGTATGCAATAATTACTTGTTGTATGTTTCTCTTTTTTTATTAATCCTTTATTTACCATGTAACAATATTTCATACTTTTTATATCTGTTTGGAGCTTTTCTCCCCGGGCCACTACTGAAAAAGGAAATATATCCAGCTAGACTAGCCCAGTTAATAAATGTAAAATAAAAATAAAATAAATAAAGATATCCCACCCCTATGACACTAGATACAATAACAGTACCAAACTGTATCACTCTTCAGGCTACACATGTTGTCTAATGCAAGGCCACTTTGCGTACTCCACAAGTACTATGCCTGCATCAACATATATAACAGACATAACCTGTGGTGCATGTGATAGGTACTGTGAGCTATATTGTGTAATACTAGGTAGGTAGGAGTTTTAATCTCACATCCTTCAGCTGTGTGTGTGTGTGTGTGTGTGTGTGTGTGTGTGTGTGTGTGTGTGTGTGTGTGTGTGTGTGTGTGTGTGTCAATATATGCTCTCACACCACTATGGACATGTCCATATGGGCCATCTCTGTGCAATGGTATGCATTTTATGGCCCTGTGACTGGCTGCTGGCTTCGAAATTCCCTCCTCTACAAGGCCTGTGGATATCATCAACCTTAAGAGCACTGGCTGACAATCTAACAACAATTAAACCCCCGTGGTGCACGCAATAAGTACTGCAAGCTATAGTGTGTATGACTAGGTAGGTAGGAGCTGTAATATCACAGCATCCAACTCTGTGTGTGGTGTGTGTGTGTGTGTGTGTGTGTGTGTGTGTGTGTGTGTGTGTGTGTGTGTGTGTGTGTGTGTGTGTGTGTGTGTGTGTGTGTGTGTGTGTGTAAATATATCCCCATGCAGTGCTTTAGACAAGCCCGTATGGGCTATCTCTGTGCAGTGGTAATGCATTCTATGCCCACTGACTAGCTGCTGGCCTCAACATTGTCCTCCATTACAAGGCCTGGTGATGTCCTCCACCTTAAGAGCACTGGCTGACAGAATAATGTCAGATAAACAGCATGGCACATGTGATATGTACTGTGAGCTAGAGTGTGTACTACTAGATAGGTAAGGGGTTCTAATCTTGCAGCATCCAACTTGTGTGTGTGCCTGTGTGTGTAAATATATCCCTATGCAACAACCCGCAATGTCACACCTGCAGCAGGAGGTAAATGGGCAGCAGTCCTCCTTCGAGCACCCCTGTCAATCTGCCTGTGTGGGGCCTTTCCAGATCTCTGGCTATGACAAGTGTCTACACTCACTGAATCCATAGTTCTAACATTGTCCTGTACAATGTCGCTACCCTCTTACTGTCCAATATCTGTAGCCTCTGGTGATTGGGTATGTGGGGGCATACTGACTGTGTGCAGAGACAATGGTGGCAGAAGAGGAATGTGAACCTCTGGGATAGATTCAGCCACTGACAACCCCACTTGTGCCTCAGTATGTCCACCACCATCATCTTCAGAGTCTGGTGAGGCATGGGCATCAGGTTATCAGGGGGACAGGCTCCAACCCCCTTCTTCATGTGTGAGAAGCAAGACAAAAGCAGTACACTACCACCTGTACTATCATGTATGGTAATCCACACAGACTCATACAGATGAGGATCCACAACTGCATTACATGTCCCACATCTTTCCTCTCTGATCCCATGCACAACACACAAACTCACAATAACATACACAGACAGGCCAGGTCCTGTATAACATGCACATCACCTACATCCAGATAATGTTGCCAGTACAATACACCTGTAAGGTATGCAATATGACAGTGTATGTGATAGAACTAGACATAAAACCCAGTACACCTAACTTGAGAATGATATGCCAGTTTTAGTAGCACTGTCTCAGTTATGTACCTTCTCCCTATTGTGTTTGAATGGGCATCTTGGAGTAACTGCCTCATGTATAGCAGACTGTGTAGTTGTTCATAACTATAAGTGCAAACGTGTTCATGTGTGTACAAATACACACCTGTAATTCCCTAGGCTATGCACTGTAGTTAACTGGTCTGAAATGGAACATACAACTATTCTACTATGCCTAAGCACAACAGTTGTGCATAAGGCAAAATGGCAGCCCTTAACTTTCATAGGGTATATATGATATGTAAAACAACAGTATCACACTTACCACATACAGGACCATGAACTCTGGCTACACCTGACAGACATATGAAAAGGTGAGGAAAAGGTAATGTCAGCAACACCAAACGTTGCAGTGTTACAAGATAATATGTGTGTATATCCACATGTGCAGTAGCTAATGTGATAGTGGCTGTATTGCTGACATTTGAGCATGTGTGCACAACTATGGATAAAAGCCAACCACCCCATTGCAGATAGAACTGACACCCATGTACTTGTCTGTAGAGCCAGCCACAAAGACTGCTAATGTATTATACTGGTGAACACAGTAAGATACCTGGACACTCCTCTAATGTGGACGCTGTGGCAGCCACCTCCAGGATGTATTGGCTGATAGTTGGCTGGGAGCTGTTGGTTGATCGTACGTTCAGCAGGAATTCCTCTGTGGCTGAGAGTGTTTGTTCTGTTGCAGGCCCTCCTCCAGTGGCAGCACTATCCCTGGAAAGAGCAACTTCCCTTTGAAGTGTGGCATTGACCATATCTTTGGCTCAGTGTTGGACCTGCTTGTAGGTCCTGTCCTGTTGGCCAATATGATTAACTGCTCTCACAAGGTTGGCCGACAATGCTTCCCACTGTTCATGCTTGTGGTGACCTCCTGAAAGCAGGATGTGATGGTTGAGTCTATGGGCATCCAGTATAGTGTCATTCTCTGCAGAAGAAAATAGAGGATGTCTCCATCGGTACATCATTCTTGCAAGACAAAAAGAGTAGAACACCTTACAAGACCAGAGACGTAGATGTCCACTATGTACAGACCCTACACACCCATAATGGTCTGTACTATCCATTGCTCCCTCACATGTCATTCCTGCAAGACAAAAAGAGGGGAACACATTACAGGACCAGATACATGGATATCCACATGTACAGACCCTTCACACCCATAATGGCTTGCACTATCCACTGCTCCCTCACACGTCACATCCCACAGTTTGGCAACACACTACATGTGTGGCTATCAACAAGATAGTAGCAATACTGGGTAATGTCCTTGTGTGCTGTGACAGACTCTGCTGTATGTCTCTATTCCTCACATCACTGTAATGTACTGTGTTGTGTCCCCTATAGGAAAATTGCCACTGATATGTCATACGGCCACTGTCGGAGAAGTAGCAGTGTGTTATTCCAACAACTATATGGGGACAGTTCAGCAACACCAGTGTGCCATAATGACAGCCAGCAATGCAAACCTGCTGCAGTATATGTTCCCTGTAGGCATCATACCACTCATTTATGCAGATGTTTGCAGAATGTCACCATGTTTGCCTCATAGATGTGGTCCTTTTTGCACAAACCTATGAACCTATGAACCTATGTCTGACAAATGTTTGTCCACTGATTGATGATTGCTGTCAGCAAATTGACACAGAATCTGTCACCCATCAGACCCCTCAGAAAACACTTAAGCTACAATGATATCTGTTACTCTATTCACATTCTTCATTTCTATGGCGAATATGTACACTCTGTCACTGAGTTTGAGCCTTTGCCCCCCCCCCCCCATTAAATAAGGCTTTGTCCTGATTTCTAACTGTAGGAGGTTGAGAGGTATGTTAGGCATAGCTCGCAACCAGATAGGGACAGATGTCCACGAAACAGGGACTTAGCCAGAGTACATCAGGGCCACTTTTACAATGCTAGTACTATTTATATCTGACACTCATAGACTAAGAGGAGGTGATTTACAATACATCATTTTATGTTACAGGAGTGTACACCCTTACGTAGTGTCACTTTGTCTTACATGTAATCTGCTATCTTTACTACAACAGCTGACAGTAGTAGGAGAGATGGACACAGACAGAGCAGAGAAGTGATTCAAAGCAGGGACAGTTGAGTGGCATGCCTGTAGGTGTTGGACAGCAGAGTATCACTGACATGTCATTATCATAGATCTATTATGAGCCTGCTTGCTTAGTCCCTATTCCCCATACCTCTATCCTCCCATCTGCATCCCGTTTTATGGGGGAATGTAGTACATACCCGGTAGAGTGATGTATTCCTTTTTTGAGGCATCCCTCTGCAAATGCTTTGCATGTTCGCTGTCTGTGTGAGTAAAACCACATACAGACCTGTTCCCCATAAGCTGTTTCTTGCCTTTTATAGGTAATGCTCATTAACACGTAATTGCCTCTGCACTAATCTGTGGCTCAGAATTGCTAATTGGATCCAAAACAGCTGAATTGCACTATCATTAGCCAATGACATGATACCACAGTGCAATATATAAGGTCTTCATGAAGGCCTTGACATCTTTCTTAGTTTTTCAGATGGACATTACTGAGGTGTGGAGAGTACAGCATCACAGAGGGTAAGTACACTTACTGTCCACTATACAGATGTATGAAGAATGTCCACATTATTGCCTTATATATTTGGTCAGTTTCCCATGACAGTGTGGTCATCTGGCAGTTCACTGGCAAACATTGTGGGTTGAGGTCAGATAGGTGAGAGAGACATGTGAGTATCACACTTCATACCCATCAGAATATGCATGCTAATGCAGAGGCTGCTATTCTAACAACTTACTATCTTTGTAGGGTCAAACTATGAAACATGTACCTATCTGTGGGCCTTTGCCCTCCTATGTATGGTTGTGTCTGGATCCCTTGTAATAGGGTGTTGGGAGTTATGGTCATTCTGCAGTAGCTGCATGCTACAGCCTAGGACAAATATGGGGGAGTGTGAACACTTTGGAGGCCAGCAAGCTGTAAGTGTAACTGTGGCAGCTGTGGCAGCCCTGTTGTTACAGCAGAGCCAGGGTAAGGGTACCAGTTGCAGTCCAATTGAGGCATGTGCTTAAGGCACATCTGTTATGCACCAGTGCCAATACCTGAGTAGTAGGTGGCATATAGTTAGGCTATATTAATATGTGCAGTGTGTCCCTACCTGCAGGCCTGTGACTTGCAAAACTGGGAAGCAGATAATTCAGTAGCAGTAACCTTTGGGGATTAACATTGCATTACTCAGTCATTACTTGCTGTGTTCACAACAATGTAATTGAAGTACAACACACTGGATTCGAATCCAGGAATGTGTGTGGCAAAATGTTCTGTATGCAAGGCATTTAACAGCCTGAGATATTGAGTCAGTGCTGCTGGTATATTTGCCAGATAAATGTTCTGACATACAGGCTGTGACACACGTCTGCATCTATCAGTATGTGCATGGCTTTCAAAGGCAGTTGTTCTGCAGCAGGGTCCCATTTGAACATATGTACTGCGCCATTGATGCCTTAGCAGGTGTGTTTCAAGATGTTGCAGGTAAAAGGGAACATTTACCTGCTATCCCAGGCCTCGCGTACTGCCATTATTATTTATTTGGCTGTCTACTGGTGTATTTTTGGATCAGAGTCTCAGGTACACTCCCACGTTTCACATTAGGTTTGATTTCAGTCTGTCAGTGGCAATCAGTACGTATTGCTGGAAACACTTGTTTTAATTAAGATCTGTGTGGCCTAGTGGGTTAGTGTAGTAACCTGCAGTTAACAGGGGTCTGGGTCTGAAACATGGCTGGGGTGAATATTTTGTACATGTGCCTAACACTGTGAGAAACACATAGGATCATTAAGGCACTTTAAAGCTTATTTAAGCGGATTTGCATGCTGCAGCACAGGTCTCTGATTAGATCTGCGCAAACCCATGCTAAAAAATTAAAAAGAAAAGGAAAAGGGGGTGATACGCCAGTGGTGAAATGGGGGCAAGCATGGGGGAACACAGTGAAAGGCAGGTACAGATGTGTAGGAAAGGTATAGGAAAGAACCATTTTTTCCATTTCTTGTACAGCAACAGCTGTACATTTTGACAGATTTTGTGGATGAATTTGGACTCACCCCTCTGTCTTGGGTTTGAGAGGACAACAAAATGTGTTGACAAGCCAAATGGACCAAATTACTTGTGTCCAGTGGACATGTGTGGTAAATGAAGAGCTATGTATAGGGCGATTTTGTTTGTGGGACAGGTGCCCATTATTATTTTTTTTTATACGGAGATAGTGGGATTTTGGGGGCAGGATATAGGTACATGTGGGGAGGTAAGTTGGGTAGGAGAGGATGCAATTGCAGACAGACAAGACAGCAGATGGAGTGGTGTGTGACACATGAAGGGGGTAAACACCTTGGATGGGGATGGTGTTGTGGAATCCAAAATGCATGTGCCTCCAGACGGCAGCAGCATGACTGAGGTCCCCACTCCTGGACAATTGACACTGCTCCTTCACTGCCCCAAAGCTAGCTGCGCTGGAGGCTGGGCACCTGACCAGCCGGCCTCATCAGGTTGTCCAGTATGACCTCAATCTGGCTCAGGCAACATTCATAGCTCCTATGAACAATCCTGCGCACCATGGCTGGTACTCAGTCCTGTGTGACTACTTCCTCTCTGCCACCACTCCTGGGGAGGACGGGCCATGTCTCCAGAGTCAGTTCCACCCAAAGGTGGTGCTGGGCCAGCAGAGGGGACCCCACCGGCTTGGGTCTCAGATGTACTGGGACCCAATGCTATGGCCAGCTGAGGTAGGGTAGACAGATCATCAGTAACCGGCATACCCTGATGTGCTGTGGTTATGGAGGTAAAGCAATACATATATGTTAGTTATGAACAAAACCATTGTTGGGCGGCCACGGTGGTGCAGTGGTTAGCATTGCCGCCTCACAGCAAGAGGTTCTCCGGTTTGATCCCCGGCTGGGATGCCTTCTGTGCGGAGTCTGCATGTCCTCCCTGTGGTCGCGTGGGTTTCCTCCGGGTGCTCCGGTTTCCTCCCACATCCCAAAGACATGCTGCAGGTGGATTGGACACTCTAAATTGGCCCTAGGTGTGTGTGTGAGTGTGCCTTCTGTGGAAGGTTGGGCGCCGGGCTGGCAACTCGACACCGTACAACTCCATTGCCATTCAATGTGCGGACAGGTGATCCGCTGTGGCGACCCCTAACCGGGATAAAGCCGAAAGAAGAAGAAGAAGAAGAAGATGAACAAAACCATTGTTAGTAATAACAGCATGCCAGAACATTAGAAATAACCCTATTACATTTTGATGCATATTATGTGAAACACAACAATAAATAACAGAACAATCCCCATATTAACAGCATGCCAGTAACAGTTACAGCATAAGACCAACAGAATAGGTAATTCAATAAGATATGTTAATATGCAACCATTGTAATACATAACAATAATAAAACACATGCCCCAAAATAAAGTTTATGGGACAACATATGTTAATAGTAAACCATAATCAATGAATAGCAATAATAAATATTTGAAGATAAGGGGTGGGAAGAGAGATAAATATAGTCAATTAATACCTTTATAGGCTATGTAGTTGACAAGAGTACTGCTATCTACTCTACAGGTCTGTCCTTTATTTATTTATGTTTAGAAAGTGCCCTATAGCTGCTGGAGCATGTGCATACCTCTCAAGCTATCTGCATGGGACAGTATGGGCCAAGCAGTAACAACTGCAGGTACACAAATACACAGAACACTTGCACATCAGGTGTACCTATATAACTACCAAGGTGTACTGTGGGCTGATGTAGTGTTACTTAGCTATTTACATAATCATGTCTATGATACATCTGTTCCAGAGGGATTACAGAACAGTAATTACATTCCGTGATAGCGTGACACTTGAAAGACATGCATGTGTACAATACAGACAATAAACAACTATCATGCCTTGCTTGGCAGGCGTGGGGATAGAACCCAATAGCAGTGACTGCAGAGGACATCTGCATCAAATGTATTAATTGACTGCAGCAACCTTTAACACACACTCTAGACATGCAGCCATACCAAAGTTTACACATTTTATTTTTTTTTTTTCTTTTATTATTATTATACTTATTTCCTGTATTTTATGCTGTATTTTCACATTCCTGGTAATGATTGTAACAATCTGTGACATCTAAACACACAATAATGTACTCATAATATGGGATACCTCACCCATTTATCTGGAGTTCCTGTGGTGGAATATCTGTAAAAATTATGTGAATGATACTGTAATATTTAGATCTACATACCACTGGATTTGAATCCTGGCTTGTGTGTGGTAAAAGTATACTTCATACGCAGCATTTAGGTACTGAGTAACTGCTGGTTACTGACTGACTGATATTTGCCTAGAGCTCACCGAGCACCAAAATATGACCTGCTAATAGTAGTGTAGTTTTATACTCAACTGCAGTGACAGTTGATCATACATACATGACATTCAAGCATGGCAGAGATACTAGGTAAAGTATGAATTACTATATAGAATGCAGTTGTACACAATACATTATTAGTGTGTTGAAATATCTGTGAAGTCAACAAACAATATCTGATTTTGGGTTATTATTTGCAGTCTACAACTAGTAGTACCTGACTGCAGCACTGTACCTCACAGCCTGAATGCTTGTAGCTGACATCCAATGGTGAAAACAAGACAGTCCTGATATACACGATTTCCTTGGTCGTTTTGCTATTGGTCCATGTGTCATTGCAGACCAGTTGTCTTAAGTAATTTCTTACAAAGCAACTCTGAACATACACTTATTGCACAACAGACTTTATTAGATATAACTTCATGCAGGTACTGACGTTATTTTTTGTTTTTATTGCGGAACAGTTGTAATAATTGATTTTTTGCAAAACAACCCTACTTCCTCACTTCTTGCACAACAGATTTTATTAGATATACCTTCATGCAGGTATTGATATTATTTTGTGTTTTTACTGCAGAACAGTTGTAATAGTTGATTTCTTTCAAAACAGCCCTATTTCCACAGTCATTGCACAACATACTTTATTAGAGATTACTTCAATCATTTACTAGTATAATTTCATGTTTTTATTGCACAACAGTTGTCATTATACAGGTGTTGCAGTACAACTACAATTCAACAGTTATTGCAGTACAAGCTTTTATTGCATATATTTATTATGGTTAATGCTTTAGTCTTTCCTGCTTATGGCAGTACAGTTGGCAGTATGCACTTTTTGCAGTACAGGTGTAGTCCACATTCATTGCTATACAATCTTTACTGTATATACCTAATCACAGTTAATAGGGTGATAAGGTCATAGGAAATTACTAGACTATTGATCCTGAGGGCCTTACAAGCCTAGCCAAGAATTTAGCCCATGTTCCAACAAGTCAGCATCCTATGCCACTGTCCAGCAGGGACACAAGTGGAAATTCAGGGGTGTATTTTCTGTTCCCCATCCAGTTATCCAGGTTGCTCTTAAAAAGGTTTAGTGAGTTACTCTGCTTTATGTGGAGAGGGAGTTTATTTCACAAAAGGGGGAGTCTCTGGGACACAAATCTGCCCTGCCAACAAGTCCTATTGATGTCACAGACCAGGTTGAGGTCACATGTGCGGGTTACTCGAGTGGAGCTTGACTTGCGGATATGCAGCAGTCCCATCCGGGCAGGGTCTGAAATTGCTTTGTATGCCAGACAGAAGTCACCTCTGAGGAGTCTGTAGGAGACTGATTAGAGAGACAGAACTTTTAGCCTATCTGTGTAGGGTAGATATTTGAGTTCCTGGATTTTCTGGGTGAGGAACCTCTGTGACCTCTCCAGCTGCTGCATGTGCTTTGTGAGGTACATGCCAAAAGGGGCATTGTACTCAATAATGGGTCTTATAAGGGAACAATACAGGGATGTTATGACCACCTTGTCCCTGGATGAGATACCCTTATTAATGAAGTGGGCCATGTAGAACGCTTTCCATACAACAGAGGCAATATGGTGGTCAAAAGTCAGATTGCTATCAACCTGGGTGGCCAAGTCCCTCAGACTGGTTGCATGTTTAGTACCTTATTATCAATGTGATCATTTCTGGAGACATCACTCTCCTCAAAAGGGATGATGATGCATTTTTGGTATTCAGTTTGAGGCTATGTTTCTGGCACCAGTCATTTGGTTGGGTGAGACCCTTTTCGAGGATGTCCACATCACTTGGCGAATTAATGACAGCACCCAGCTTGCAGTCATCTCCAAACTTGGTCAGCCATTGGCCACTAGATTTGGTCTGCACCTCCAAGAAGTATATCCCAAACAGCTGAGGCCCCAAGACTGATCCCTGGGGTACACCTCTTGTTACGGGTCTACTACTTCAGGTAGCTTCCCCTGTTTTGACAAGGTGGGTTCTATCAGTGAGCCAGTTTGCTACCCATCTGGTAACATATGGATTGATGCTTAATTATAGTATAGTACTAGGCTATCTGCCCTGGGGCATTTGTAAGCCTAGCCATAGTGATGTGGCTTTTGCCACCCTATGAAATGGTACAAAAATGTACAGAATAAATCTAGAATACTGTGCCTCTGTCTAGTAGTGACACAATGAAGGTCCCCTTATATAATAGAATTAGTTTACTGAGCCCCTGTCTAGCAGTGACACAGATGTGACCCCTGGGGTAAACTTACGATCTCCCATCCACTCATCAAGATTTCTCTTGAAGAGAGTCAGTGAGGGGCTCTGCCTAACGTGAACTGGGATCCTGTTCCAAAGCATGGGAAGCCTCTGGGTTATGAATCTATCCCTCCAGCATGTCCTATTCATACTTGTGCCGAGGTATAAGTCTTTAGCTCTCATGGTCCTGATGGATTTGGATTTTTTGAGGTGGAGCATGTCCATCAGATCCTGATTGGACATGACCTTGTACATCAGGCAGAGATCACCTCTGAGCAGGCGGTATGCTACTGAATAGAGCTGAAGTTTCTTTAGTCTGGCAGAATAAGACATATGTTGGAGACCCTTGATCCTTTTGGTGAGGTACTTTTGTGGTCTCTCCAGCTGTTGCAAATGCCGGGTGAGGTACATACCAAATGGGGCATTGTACTCAATCATGGGTCTGATGAGGGAGGAATATAGGGGTACAATGACATCCTTGGATCTGGATGTGAATCCCTTCATGATGAGGTGTGCAAGGTAGAATGTTTTTCTAACCACTTTGGCAACGTGGGTATCAAATGAGAGGTCGCTGTCTACTTGGGTCCCTAGGTCTCTGATTACTTTTTCTGTACTCAGTGGGTTGCTGTCTATGTGATAATTTGTGGGTACTTTGTTTTTCCAAAAGGGATGACTATACATTTTTGGCATTTAGTTTAAGGCCGTGACTATGGCACCAGTTGTCCGTTTCAGTGAGGCCTTTTGTAGGATGTGTGTGTCTGCTGGTGTATCGACTATGGCGCCTAGTTTGCAGTCATCTGCAAACTTTGTCAGCCACAGCCCTCCCATGTTTGCTTTAACATCTGAGAAATAAATGCCGAACAAGAGGGGTCCCAGGACAGATCCCTGTGGGACACCACTTGTGACTGGCTTTGAGTCTGACATTGCTCCAGCGATTTTAACTTTATGGGTTCTGTCCTTTACCAGTTTGCAACCCATCTAGTGACATAAGGGTTTACTTTTAAGCTGTTTAGCTTATCTATGATGCCTGAGTGGGGTATTGTGTCAAAGGCCTTAGCCAAGTCCAGGTATGCTCTATGGACTGCTTTGCCCTCATCAATGGCTCTAGTGACTGTTTCAAATAAGTCAACCAGGTTTAAAAGGCAGGATCTGCCCTTTACAAAGCTGAACTGGGTGGGGTCAAGTGTCTGTAGGTCCCCTATGTCTCTGTTTATGAGTTCCATAATGATTCTTCCATAGCTTTGCAGACCAGGCTAGTTAAGCTTATGGGGCGGTAGTTTCCAGGGTCTGTAGAGGCACCCCCCTTGTGGAGTGGGACCACTGTTGCTGTACACCAGTGTTCAGGTACATATCCCGAAGTAAGGCTAAGGTTAAATAGCATTTTTATGTGTGGGTTTAGCTCCTCTTGGAGTTCACGTAACACGCACCCCGGGATACCGTCAGGTCCCATTGATGCTGTGTTTTTTGCTTTGTTTAGGGCGGTTATCACTTGGACATCTGAGATGACAGGGAGATTACATTCAGCTGGGATAAGTATTTCTTCTTTTGGGGGTGAAGGAGGGGAGAAATTTGCACTGAACCTGTCAGCCAGAATGTTGGCAATATCTGTGGGTTCAGTGTATTTTTTGTTGTTGTGAACCAACTCTGAGCATATCTGAGGGTTTCCACCCAGGTTTCTAACATAGCTGATGAAGGCTTTGTGGTTATCTTTAGTGTCCTTAGCGATTTTTCTCTCAAAGTTTGCCTTGGATGTTTTTATGAGAGAATGTAGTTTTCTGCTAATGTTGATCGGAGATGTCTTCCCTTCATGGGATTTCGCTCTGACGTGCAGTAGCTTCCTTCTTTTGTTATACAATTTATTTATGGCTGAGGTCCACCAGACAGGGCGCTTACATTTGGTGGAGAGGGACTTGGATTTGTTTGGGATTGCATGATCCATGCATTCTTGGAGATGTCCATAGAAAGCATTTGTGAAGGATTCGGCATTGTGGGATGTGGTATCCACTGGCACAGTGGGATTAAAGGATACCATCTCAGTCTTAAGAAGAGTGAAGTCTGCTTTTGAGAAGTTTTTCACTGTGGTCTTTTGTGCTGGGGGTGGAGGTGGGATATGTATATCCAGGGTGATTAGTTTGTGGTCAGATCTCACTAGTGAGGGGTATACTTCCGGTGTGGAGCATTTTGTCCCCATGTTTGTGATGATCAGGTCTAGTATATTATCTCCCCTAGTGGGAGAGGTGACTAGTTGTTCCAGTGCATTTGAATTTATGAATTCCAGGAACCTTTGGGCTAGGATATTAGGGCTAGAATAATGTACCCAATCTATGTCTGGGTAGTTGAAGTCTCCCAGTATGATGGTATTTTGTGATACATTCATATCCTCCAATGTCTTCAGGAAGGCTGAGTGGGGTTCTTGAGATTGGGAGGGTGGTCTGTAACATGCTACCAGTTGTACAGCAGTTTTGCCTATGGTTAGTTGCACCTGTATGGTCTCTGATGCTTCATGTGTTGCTACTAACCTGGAGGTGTGGGTGTCCTTTATGAATATGGACACTCCCCCTCCCTTTGTGGTTCGGCCCGGGTTTTAGGGCCGAAAAGCATGATACGAGGTATAGCCTGGTAGCGCTGGGGTGCTCTCAGGAGCCTTGAACCAGGTTTCGCTTAATGCACAGACGTCGATGTTCTCCATGCTGAGGAGTGCATCAAGTGCCTGCATCTTGAGATTTAAACTTCTGGCATTGAGCAGCATTACCCTTAATTTTTTTCCATTTTTGTTTTCTAAGGAGGTGGGTTTGTCTTTTGAGCCTTGCCTAAAAAAGGCACTATGGGGGGTGGCAAGAGCCTTAGCCAATATCCAGAAGCCCAGTGGTGACAGGTTTAAGCCATCCCTTGCGAAGCAGCATGGCTTGTCCAACATATCATCCCAGGCAGACAGACATTGGATCCCCTTAGAATGACACCAGTACTTGAGCCAATTGTTAAAGATGATCATCTTGTCTTTGTATTGTGGTATCATTCTTGGTGAGGGCAAGATGCTGCTCAAAGTCAGGGTCATACCAGCCTGGTCTACATAATCGGAGAGCTCCTCTATGTCTCTTTTCATGTAGTCCAGGGAGGTACATCTCAGGTCATTCACACCAGCATGGACAATGATGGAGTCATAGTTGTACTTTCTTTGGAGTGACCTGAGTGCATGTGTTATGTGGTGGATCCTAGCTCCCGATAGACAGCTCACAGACACCTTCTCCTTGTTCAGCCTGGTCAGTGGGACATCAGTGTGTCTGACTATGGAGTCACCTATTACTAGTGTATCAGGCAAGGTGTTTGACCTTAAGGGCTGCGATTGGTCGACACACTGATTTATTGAAGTATGTGTTGCATGTGTTTTGTTTTGAGGTGGTGGATTTTAGGATGTCTGCTTTGGGAGCCTCTGTTGTTTTGGTAAGTTTTTTATTAGAGCCTCCGAGTATGTATTTGTGTTTTTATGTGTTTGGTTTGCAGTTGTGTTAGGTCTATGTGGGACTGGGATTGTTGTGTGTGTGGTTGCCATCTCCTCCTGTCTGGTCATGCCAGCCCTGAGTTGAGAGAGTTCAGCCTCCAGTTTGGCTATATAGTTGCATCTCTCACATGTATTTGTGTTTGTTGGGAGGAGGAGAGGGTTGTCTGTGTACATGAGACAATTGTAGCATTGTCTCAAGATACCCAGACTGACCAGCTGAACTGGAGACGATGCCAGTAATCTACCACTCGACATGCTAGAACAGTATAAGGGAGTGGTATACCTTTAAGGGAAGTGGATATTCACAGGGGTGGTAAGTAGATGTAGTGCTTTACTTAGTACGAGAGTGCTTACTTAGTAGAGAAGTATTGAGAACAAGTGCTAGGCTTATACTACAGTGAGTAGTCTGGTTATACTAAGAGAAGAGCTTCCTTAAGGGAAAATTTGAAGAGCAGACTTGGCAGAGCCAGAAAAAGTTTAACCTTGTTTAACCAGCGCTGAGCTATGCGCACAACCGCGCAAAGCCGTGCAAATGACAAAAAACAGTTCAGGCTAGTTCAAGGTAAGCTACAGAAGCTATTTCAAGTGAAAAAAAAGCAAAGATACTTAAATCCAGAACTAGTCACTTTTCTGAGTTCCCTGCTACTAGGACCACTCTGTAAACCCACGTGGAGCTTGTCTGAGCAGTATAGCCAGAAAAAAACGCTCAGAGGCGGATTTTAAACAGTGAACTACAAAAGAGCTAGAAATGGTCCCAAACAACCAATTACTACAGCTTCTTGTGCTGAGGTCACTTCCCCCAAGGACAGGTAGGCTGCTCAAGGCTCCCCACTCCCACTGGTGAGCAAAGAAACTTCCTTCTACCCAAGTAAGGTAATGGACAACACAGGAACTACACCACAGCCCAGAATACAGCAATGCCTGTAAACTGGTCTAAACTAGTCGAGGAAGGCGGGAAAACAAGGATTTTTTTTTTGTTTTTTTTTTGGTAGAAACACACAGAAAATGCAGAAACAGTGATAAATTAGTTACACAGGCTAGCACACTTTAGTGGACAGCCTCCACAGTTAAATTAAACAAACAAACGAGCAAACTTTCGATCAAATTTGACTAAAATGTAACTTTAAGTGCAGATTTTAAAATAATGCAGCAATCAGTTAAAAACAGTTCAGGCTAGTTCAAGGTAAGCTACAGAAGCTATTTCAAGTGAAAAAAAAGCAAAGATACTTAAATCCAGAAGGTAGTCACTTTTCTGAGTTCCCTGCTGCTAGGACCACTCTGTAAACCCACGTGGAGCTTGTCTGAGCAGTATAGCCAGAAAAAACGCCCAGATGCGGATTTTAAACAGTGAACTACAAAAGAGCTAGAAATGGTCCCAAACAACCAATTACTACAGCTTCTTGTGCTGAGGTCACTTCCCCCAAGGACAGGTAGGCTGCTCAAGGCTCCCCATTCCCACTGGTGAGCAAAGAAACTTCCTTCTATCCAAGTAAGGTAATGGACAACACAGGAACTACACCACAGCCGAGAATACAGCAATGCCTGTAAACTGGTCTAAACTAGTTGAGGAAGGCGGGAAAACAAGGATTTTTTTTTTGGTTTTTTTGTTTTTTGGTAGAAACACACAGAAAATGCAGAAACAGTGATAAATTAGTTACACAGGCTAGCACACTTTAGTGGGCAGCCTCCACAGTTAAATTAAACAAACAAACAAGCAAACTTTCGATCAAATTTGACTAAAATGTAACTTTAAGTGCAGATTTTAAAATAATGCAGCAATCAGTTAAAAAACAGTTCAGGCTAGTTCAAGGTAAGCTACAGAAGCTATTTCAAGTGAAAAAAAAGCAAAGATACTTAAATCCAGAACTAGTCACTTTTCTGAGTTCCCTGCTGCTAGGACCACTCTGTAAACCCACGTGGAGCTTGTCTGAGCAGTATAGCCAGAAAAAAAATGCTCAGAGGCGGATTTTAAACAGTGAACTACAAAAGAGCTAGAAATGGTCCCAAACAACCAATTACTACAGCTTCTTGTGCTGAGGTCACTTCCCCCAAGGACAGGTAGGCTGCTCAAGGCTCCCCACTCCCACTGGTGAGCAAAGAAACTTCCTTCTATCCAAGTAAGGTAATGGACAACACAGGAACTACACCACAGCCCAGAATACAGCAATGCCTGTAAACTGGTCTAAACTAGTCGAGGAAGGCGGGAAAACAAGGATTATTTTTTGTTTTTTGTTTTTTGGTAGAAACACACAGAAAATGCAGAAACAGTGATAAATTAGTTACACAGGCTAGCACACTTTAGTGGGCAACCTCCACAGTTAAATTAAACAAACAAACAAACAAGCAAACTTTAGATCAAATTTGACTAAAATGTAACTTTAAGTGCAGATTTTAAAATAATGCAGCAATCAGTTAAAAAACAGAGAGAGTGTATCTGTTATACCTGAGTGGGGAATAGTATCAAAGGCTTTGGCCAGGTCAGGGTAGGTGGTGTGTACCATCTTCCCCTCATCTATGGCCTTGGTGACTGTCTCAAAGAAGTTGACCAAATTTAACAGGCATGACCTCCCTTGACAAAACTAAACTGTGTGGGATCAAGTGTATGGAGGTTGCCAATGTCCTTGTTAATGAGGTCCATGATAATCTGTTCCATAGTCTTGCAGGTCAGGTTAGTTAGGCTGATGGGTCTATAATTTCCTGGATCGGTGGACACTTCACATTTGTGCAAAGGGATGACAGTAGCTGTCCTCCACTCTGCTAGGATGAAGCCGGTACTCAGGCTTTGATTGAATAGGATACATAATAGCAAGTTCCTGCCTGAGTTCATATAGGATGCAGCCTGGGATGTTATCAGGTCCCATGGAGGCTGTATTTTTTGCCTTTGAAAGGGCAGTGATGACTTGCTAGCTAGAGATAAAGGGAGGGGGACAGGTACTGGGTATGTCCTTTTTACTGATGGGGGGACAGAGTAGTGAAGTTTTCACTGAACCTATCTGCCATCAGGTTGGCTATATCTACAGCATTTGTGCATGTGGTGCCCTTGACCACTAGTTCTGAGAAGATCTGGGTGCTTCCCTTGAGATTGTGGACATATGTGAAGAAGGCCTTATGACTGTCTTTAGTAGATGTGGCTAGTTTGCACTTGAAGTTTGCTTTGGAAGATTTCACTAGTCCTCTTATTTGCTTGTTCAGACTAAGGAGAGATTGCTTCCAATTAGGTACCTGCCCCTTCTTGGTCCTGGACAGCAATTTTTTTCCTTTTATTATAGAGTTTATTTATTGTAGATATCCACCAGACAGGTTTACTCTTCCTTGAGGAGAATCAATTCATCCTGTCTGGTATTTTTGATTCCATCCAGCTCATATGCTCATATAGGACTTTGGTGTAGGTTTGAACATATGTGCCATTTCCTATGGAGGGGAGGGGGATGTGAAGCTGTTTATACCTTCCCTCAGTAAATTGTAATCAGCTTTGGAGAAGTTGTTTTGCTTGACCCTAGCTGGGGAGGGGGGGATAGTGACTTCGAAAGTGACTGCTTTGTGGTTGGATCTTTGCAGGGATGATGACACTGTAGGGATGCTGCAATGGTTCCTCAAGTTGGTTAATGCCAAGTTCAAGATAATTTCACCTCTTGTGGGGGTGTCAACTAACTGGTCCAAGGCACTTTTGTTGACGAAATAAAGGAATCTCTCGTCATTTGTGTTTTGGCATGAGTATTTTTTCCAGTCTATGGTTGGGTAGTTAAAGTCACCCAGGATCAGGGTGAAGGGTTGAATCTTGATAGAATTGAAGAGGTCCAGATAGGTGGAGTGGGCATCTTGAGTCAGAGTTGGAGGCCTATAGAAAGCTATGATTTGAATAGGGGTCTTGTCAACTGTTAACTGCACCTGGAGTGCTTCCTGTGCAGCAAACTGTTTGACCAGCCTAGAGGTGTGTATGTCTTTATATATATATATATATATATATATATATATATATATATATATATATATATATATATATGTATACAGTAACAAGAACGAAGGAGGCAACGGAACACAGCAGTAGAGCTTAAAGATTTAATCCCAAAACAAACAGTGAGCGCTTTCACAGCCAAAGCTGCTTCATCAGACAAATAAACCTCCAAATTGCAGTATTTTTAAAAGACTGAACAATCAATTAGCAAGTAGAAGCAATTAGGGAGCTATTAAAAGCCCTTGATTCTATAAATACTTAATATAAAAATAACAGAATAAAGAATATATAAAAATATATAATATAGTTCAAAATCCATTCTACAGATATATTAATACAGTTCAACTAAAATATCAAATAATAAATACATTTATTAAAATAAACTACTATCAAAACATTACCTAATTAAAACCTATCTTGCTAAGGGCCTATTCACCAATACTGGTTTGATGAAAAGTTTATCATTAAGACCCTTCCCCATGTTTGCCTTCATCCTAATGATCCAGTTCAGTTCTTTACTTTCTACCTTGGTTCTATGTGGCCCCCCCATTACCCACTCTAATTGTTTCAACAACCATAAACCTGAAACTGTGCTGTGTACCCATTAACATAATATGCTTAGAAAGAGCATTAGTTTCAACTTTCCTAGAAATGTCATAAAGATGTTCTCTCATCCTGTCACGTAACCTCTGTGTTGTCATCCCAATGTAAAAACAATAGCAGAGTGTACAGTAAGCTAAATATACTAGGTTCATTGTATTACAATTTGCTTTTGCTCTAAAAAACATCTTTTTATGGGTATCTGGATGTTCAAATTCGGCACTACTGTCAATCAAATCGCAGTAATTACATGCCAGACAGGGAAATGTACCTACAGAATGTTGTATTTCAGTACTAGTATCAGGTTTTGGATAACATAACATTTTCTTAAGCGATCTCTTGTTCTTATACATATAGCTTGGAGCCTCTCCTACTATTGATTCCACTCTCTCATTAGATCTAAGTATGTTCCAATGCTTAGTATAGATATCCTGTAATAACCTAATATTATTAGCATAAGTAATTGGTATTCTCAATTTGTTATTGATCAAATAACATTTGCAAAACTGAGTTGGTATAGAAAAATAGGGTTTACCTTCACGAGTTCTAGATTCAAGAGCTCGAGCTGTAATTGAACTAACTTCTTTCTTATTGTAACCCCTCTCAAGAAATCTCTGTTCCATGTGTTTCAATTCACAGGTGAAGGTGGAATCATCTGCTGTTAATCTGGACGTTCTTAACATCTGTGCTGTTACAACATTCTTGAAAATATGTCCAGGATGCATACTCTGTCTATGGACAAACATATTCCTATGACAGCTTTTTCTATATATTTCAAAAGTAAAAGCACCATTAATCTCTCTAGTAATACTGACATCGAGAAAATCCATGGTAACAGTGGAACTATTAGCTGTCAAGCTAAGAAAATCAGTGCTCCTACTGAGCCTATCTAAGAATTGGAAGAGCTCAGCCTCACCACCCTCCCACAGGAGAAAAAGATCATCAACAAATCTCCTGTAGAATACAACTTGACCTGTCCTAAGTTGCGGTGTAATATGTTTCGTCCCATCTTGCTATAACTAGGTTGGCGTAGCTATTGGCACAAGAAGTGCCCATAGCCAAGCCATCCCTTTGCTTGAATATGCTTTTTTCAAACAAAAAAAATATTGTTATCAAGAACAAGTTCTATAAGCATGCAAAGAAGATCTGTCTTATGGGTGTCATATGTGCCATCCTGCTTAAGATACTCTCCTAACATCTCCATCCCTTTATCATTGGGTATGCATGTAAATAAAGTCTTAACATCTAGCGCTACCATAGTGCAATTAATGCTTGGTGGTTTTGCTTGTACATGAGCAAACAGGTCTCTAAGGAACTGTTCAGTATCCTTCAAAATGGTCACGTTCTTAACTAGGATTGGTTTCAAGTGTTGTTCTATAAAGATGGACAGGGGTTCAGTGTACCATCCCCTGCCAGCTACTATTGGTCTCATGGGGGGTATACTGGCATGCTTGTGTATTTTTGGGAGGCCCTGTATAATGGGCCCACATAGAACCAAGGTAGAAAGTAAAGAACTGAACTGGATCATTAGGATAAAGGCAAACATGGGGAAGGGTCTTAATGATAAACTTTCCATCAAACCAGTATTGGTGAATAGGCCCTTAGCAAGATAGGTTTTAATTAGGTATAGTTTTGATATTAGTTTAATTTAATAAATGTATTTATTGTTTGATATTTTAGTTGAACTGTATTAATATATTTGTACAATGGATTTTGAACTGTATTATATATTTTTATATATTCTTTATTCTGTTATTTTTATATTAAGTATTTATAGATTCAAGGGCTTTTAATAGCTCCCTAATTGCTTCTACTTGCTGATTGGCTGTTCAGTCTTTTAAAAATACTGCAATTTGGAGGTTTAGTTGTCTGGTGAAGCAGCATTGGCTGTGAAAGCGCTCACTGTTTGTTTTGAGATTAAATCTTTAAACTCTACTGCTGTGTTCCATTGCCTCCTTCGTTCTTGTTACTGTATGATTGATTTTTTGGAGGACTGGTTTACCTACAGTATATATATATATATATATATATATATATATATATATATATATATAGCATATATATATATATAGCATATATATATATATATATATATATATATATATATATATATATATATATATATATATATATATATATATATATATATATATATATATATATATATATATATATATACAAGTAAACCAAAAGCCCAGGTTAGAAGAAGCCAAAACATACGTACTGCAAATCTTCGCACTATCAAAAGATTTGTGTCTCTACGTATTCCTAAGAAGGAAACGCCAAATGCTGATAAAAAACCATTTGGTCAAGTAGTAAATCCACAGTTTATTGTAAGCGCTTTCACGGTATGTAACTGCCGCTTCATCAGACAAACAGTAAAAAACTGAGAGCAGGAAGTTTAAATACAGGATATCCTGCTCTTCAGCCAATGACAATGACTTTAGGAGGCGTGTTTCCTGCTATCATTAAATCACATATTAACTAAAAGTGACACCACCACTATAATTCATTTCAACAGGCCTACAAAATCACAAAGTCTTTTCATAAAAACATTGCAGAATCAACAACACCTACTATAAACATATATATATCTAAAAAGACATAAAACATATCTAAAAAATGTGTTTTGAACATTACTTCGATTGCAAGACTAGAACAACTTTGAACACTTGTTTCTTGGTACAGCAGAATTGTTTTTTCGTTGATTTAGTGCATGGTTCTGTGAGTATTTGCACTACAATTCCATAAGATTATCAGCATTTGGCGTTTCCTTCTTAGGAATACGTAGAGACACAAATTTTTTGATAGTGTGAAGATTTGCAGTACGTATGTTTTGGCTTCTTCTAACCTGGGCTTTTGGTTTACTTGCATTTACTTCTTGCTGGGATTTGGACTTCAAGGAGGTTTCTGTGATATATATATATATATATATATATATATATATATATACCTTCTTTTGTTTTGCTGCCCATTGTTTGGGTTCTGAAAGAATGATAGGATGAGTGACCTGGTATGGCTGGGGTGTTCTTCACATCTTTGAACCAGGTTTCTGTGACTGCACAGATGTCAGCTTCTTCCAGGATTAAGAATGCTTGCAATAAGTGCAGTTTCATGTTTAGACACCTAGCATTTAGCAGCATGACCTTTAATTTTGCGTTTGGATGAAATTTTCATGTTGGTAGTTTTGACCTCATGGCATTGCCTAAAAAGGCACTATGGAGGAGGCAAGAGCCTTTGCCAGGAGCATGAAGCCCAAGGGTGACAGATGCAGTTCATCTCTGGCAAAGCATCGTGGTTTGTCAATCATGTCATCCCAAGATGTCAGTTACCGGATCCCCTTGGAGTGACACCAGAAACTAAGCCAATTGTTAAAGTCAATCATTTTCTGTTTGTATTGGGTGATGGTAGAATGCTGCTTAAGGCTAGGAACATACCTGCCTGAGACACATACTCAGCAAGCTCGATCATGTCTCTCTTCACATAGTCCAGGAAGGTACGTCTCAAGTCATTCACTCCAAAATGGACTATGACAGAGTCATAATAGTACCTGTTAAGAGACTTGAGTGCATTGGTGATATGGCAGAGTCTGGCACCTGACAAACAACTAACCATGACTTTCTCCTTATCCAGTCTGGTGATGGGCACATCTGTTTTTCTCACAATTGAGTCTCCTATGACTAATATGTTGGGTTTATGTTTAGGCCTTAGTTACTGTGAGACACAGGTGTATGGACTATGTGTGGTGTCTGGTGTGGTGGGCCATGGAGTTCACATGTGTTTATGCGTCAGAGGTATCTTTTGTTTGGGTATGCCTTTGTTGAGGACCTCCATATATGTGTGGGGGGGGGTGTTGTGTAGGTGTGGGTGGTGTTTGAGGTGTGATGTTCATGTTGCCATCCTTCTCAGTGCCAGATATACTGGTTTGTGGGGGGAGAGAGCAATGACACTAGGTGCTTGATGTAATTGCATCTCTCACAAATTGTGTTCATAGGTGGTAGTAGTAGAGGGTTGTCTGTGCACATGAGGCAGTTGCTACACTGTCTCAGGATGCACATATCACCCAGACTAGCAGGAGAAAATGTAGGAAGTTGACTTGTCCATCCATATTTGTCAGAAACTAAAAGAGCTAAGAGGGTAAAGGGAGGAGGTCTAAGAGTAGTACTACTAGATGATAACACAAGTGCTACTAAGGGAAAATTTGTAGCTGGAATACCTCAAAAAGCATTTAAAACCGTGCAGCTGAAGCTCTGGATGCAGCAGACCTGTATCTAGACCATGCTACTCAATTTTAAGGTTAAGAACACAGTAAAAAACTCATATTGAAGCACAGATTAATCACTAATAGTTAAAAGAACAGAACTCACAGTATGAAAAAAAATACAGATAAACAGCAACACAATGCAGTGAAATGCAGATAAACAGTAATGAAATGTAGTAGATGGCAATGAAATATGGTTAATCAGTAGATTGCTTTAAAACAGTAGCTCACAATCACAACAGTAACCTCACAAATAAAGTAGCAATTCAGTAGAATACTGTCATCAATTTAATGAGGTTACCAACAAACAGTAATAAATATGGCAACATAAATGCAGTTGAACTCCTAAGCAGAAGCAGCAAAATTAAGTAGGAAGAGGTACATTTTCTTTTGTAGTAGAAAGTGAGGAGACAGAAGATAAGATAAGTCAAGGTTGAGGGTGGGCCTTTACAAAGTTCTCACTATAAACAATAGAATGAGCTGATGTAAGGTGACTGGGGGAGTGTCCAGTATCAACTTTATACTAGAGGTGGGCAACTCAAAGCCACCAAGCTTTATGACCACAACAGCTGCTAGATGGGTGGGGGAGACAAAAATCAGCTGCACAGATTAAACAGATATGCAGTAAAACAGAAGTGCAGAAAACAGTTGAAAATACTTATCTTTTTCCAATATCACAGCAGAGCAAATGGCAGAATGCCTATCTCACTGCGGCTATGAACAGCTTGAGCAAACAAGTACAAACTGGTTTAAAACACTGGCTACTAAAGGCAGAGAAACAGAAACCAGGCAAATTATCCAATCAAAAAAAAAAACATAGTGTTGCAGAAATGCTTCTAGCTAGATCAAACCATACTGATTCTTTCCCACAAAGAAACAGCTAGGCCTCTCTAGACAGAAACATTCACTACAACCTCCAAAGGTCACAAACAGTGACAGATATTCACCTCTAATAGGCAACAAAAAGGAGACTAAAAAACAGTTGCACAGATTAAACAAATATGCAGTAAAACAGAACAAACAGTTGAAAATAAGCAATTATCTTTTTCCAGTATCACAGCAGAGCAAAAGGAAGAAGGCCTATCTCGCTGCAGCTATAAACAGCTTGAGCAAACAAAGAAACAGTTAATGCTTTACTCTTTCTAGCTTATTTGACTATAGATAGCAAAATACATCTGTACTCCCCACACTCACAGTGCAATCTGGCCAAGCGCCTGGTATGTGCCTCAATGTTGTGAGCCCTCTCCTCTGCAGCTGTTGAGAGAAAAGCACACCATTATGCATACTAGTTTAGCAGACATTAAAGATTAGTACTTACATAAATATGGGACATTCCCAGCCCAGAATTCTTGGACCTAGCTGTCCAAGAGAGCCCCCTTCCATCTTTTCAGGTTTATGGTGGTGACAATACTGTTCACCTGTGTGGGGAATACCAGTTGCACTGGTGAGGTCTCTTACCAGCCAGTCCCGGGCCTCCGCCTTGCATTCTGAGCCCTGGTAACCTCCCTGCATCAGCCGGCCCTCACGGTTTTTGACAAGGAGTTTGACCATGACTCCTGAATGCCCCACCACTGCACCCAAAAGTGCAAACCCTTTCAAACACCTGCCATTGTATCCTTCAGAGACAGAACTCTGTCTTGCATTCTGAGCCCTGGTAACCTCCCTGCATCAGCCGGCCCTCATGATTTTTGACAAAGAGTTTAACCATGACTCCTGAATGCCCCACCACTGCACCCAAAAGTGCAAACCCTCTCAAACACCTGCCATTATATACTTCAGAGACAGAACTCCAACAGATTATGCTGTATTCCTGCCTATATATATATATATATATATATATATATATATATATATATATATATATATATATATATATATATATATATATAGAGAGAGAGAGAGAGAGAGAGAGTCTATTTTTCAGCCCATACACAACATTGGTCAGCATTTAAAAATGTGGCAAATTGCTTAGCACCATGCAAACCAGTGTGTCTGAGCTAAGCAGTGTGGAAACTGGAATACACCTAATGCTTGGCAATTTTTAGCAGTGCACAAACCAGCCAAGCAATGCCAAGCAGTGCATAAACATTAGCTGTTGTTAATCTGTTTATGCATTGCTTAGTAGGTCTTAGCAGGTCTTTGCAGAGCTTAGCTGAGTGCAGCAGGCCAGTATTTAAAAATAATGTGCATAATTTTTATTTCCAACAAAAATGCTAACTTGCACTTCCATGTAGTCAAACCCTGAACCTACTGCACATGAGGCCATAACGCTACCCATTAAGCTATGCGGAATTTTGCTATACCTTTACATAAACCTGTGAGCCGCCTTTAGGCAGTGCTGAGCATCATGTCACACAGTGCAAACCTGCTCAGCTATTCTTAAACTTGACCTTTACAGAACTAATTAAATATAGCTGGTTTCTAGTTTTAGATGTCTGGCAGGTGTCTTGGCACCACTTAGCAGTGCTGCATTCCACACCATGCCATGCAAACATGCTTTTTATAAAAAAAAACAAAACAAATTAAATGACATTGCTATAATACAACTGGACAGTGCAGGGAGTGTGTTATTTATCTGCAGATACATTTAGCACCATAATCCCTTCACTAATTCAATAACCATGTTCCACAGCTCTCCCTCTGCAATGCACCATGATTAATATGCATGATGTGCTGCCAAGAGGGAGCCATGTATATGAACATGGTAACATTCCATGTTGGCTCTAAATCTAGGGGACAAAGATCAACTGATAAATAAGTAAAGTAAATTGCAATGACAACTTTAGTATCATTATACAGAGTTGTTAACCAATATTATGTAAGCAAGTGCACTATGACTCTTTCTCTAGGAATTATTTCAGACTTTTTCTGACAGTAGCCAATGTGAGATGTTCTTTTTGCTTCAAAAGGTAAGTAATTCCAGAGAGCAGGCCCTATTCTAGAGAACACATTTTCTACAATAACATATTTAAATCTTGGCCTGAACAGCACAAGAATGTTATTTTGGCTGCCTCTAAGTGAACAAGTCTGATCCCTCAGTGGAAGTTGAATTTCAAGGACAGTTGTAATGAAAGGAGCTTAGCAGCAAGCATGACAAGGTGGTGGTGCACTCTTGTGATGTCATATTTGGGATATTGTTTACATGTTTAATGTCAGAGCGAAGAATAATAAAGAAAAGAGGTGAATTCCGTCACCTTATTTATATAGATAGCTCTTTGACCAACTCACAGAGGTAAATACTTAGAAAATGAATGAAACATCACCATTCAGAGCTTTAATTTTGTGTATGTGTGTGTTTGGTGAGTAAAATTAATAACAGATCTGAACACATTAGAACCTCTACTAATGGGAGATTGTTTATAATTGTGTAGTATGAATTTTGAGTGAAGTTTCAAAACTAAGGTGAACAAAGTTGTTGGGTGACAGTGCAATGTCTGTACTACTCAGTGGTGGGCTGCAACTGTATAAGATGTGTTTCACTTATAAGTAGTGATGAGGGCCTTTAAAATAGTCGAGTCAGTTTATGTTGCTTCTGAAAGTGAAAACTGGAAAATTGTTAATTCATAATGCAGCACTGTTTCCTGTAATAAGTTTAATACAGTGGTAACAGTTTCTTTGTGGAATGTGATTAACTGTTCAAGGCTGAACTTTGCTAACAGTAAAGTTAATGACATACATATTCATAAATGTGAAAAGATAAGTCATGTAAGAAAAAATATATTACTTGCCACCCGTACACCTTGCATATCATAATTTGAATGTACTGAAGGATTGCTATCCTATTCTTTTAGTTTGTGACCACACATATTTAACCGCTGCTGCTGCAGTTCTTTTCCAGTGCAAGCAAGCATTTGGAGGTAACAATTAGCTTTAAGGATGTCAGATATGACGTGGAGACTGAACTTTGGGGAAGAGTGTGTTGCATCAATCAGTTGAATTGTTTGATAAACGTTTCTTTTTGTTGTTGTTATTTTATATCACTGGAATATTTTGCCTGGTTTGCATGATAAAACAGATAAAATATTCTTTGTTGAAGGTAGCTGGAGACTTTTTTGATATCAGAAATCATGCAGAAGAGAGTAGAATTGGCTGAAAGTTGAATTATATTTTAGTTTTGCATAAGTTCAAATATTAATATAAATCAAACACTTGTTCTGCTTATTTTGTGTTTTATGATCATATTTTGTCTGTTCTTCAGTTTGTGTTTAAAAGTTGGTAATTGTATAGGAGTGGGTGGGGTTACATAATTATGTATGCAAATTTTATGTTAATCAGCATACAGATTTTTTTAGCTAGTTGTACCTATTTTTCATGGGCTTTTTTCCAGATTTTTGATTTTTCCAGGTTGAGAGGTATGTATGGTATTGCACATGCCAAACCCTCAGTACTGAATGCACTTCTGTGGACAAGTTTCTCTTTTTATCCTCATGTTGACATGTGCATCCCATGAAAGCCTTCACATATCTACTTGCTCTATCCCAAATGCTGCTGCATGTTCCATGGCTGATGTGTAGTCATTGTTTTTTATGCTCTGCATGATTAAGCATAGTCTTACATCTAAATGACTTATGTTGCAGCAGTAACCTGTGCATGCAAGTGTTGCCTTATGTGTGACATCCATGTCAGGCATGTTATGTAAGACATTTTTGTGGTGGTTTTCTATTTGGCCAGTCCTTGAGATGTTTGCCATTACCCATGCTGCTGTATGCTCCTTAGTGTGTTGCACCACACTGTTATACATCACTATGCTATGTGTGATGTATCACTGTTGGTGTACAACCCCTGGATTTAGTCTATGTTTGTGCTGATACATCCACATACAATGCATAGTACTAGCTTTTTGTGGTACTGGCTATTTATGGCTACCAGTCCATGCTAGTTGTCTGTATGATGATATCCTACTTATACAAACACCTTCTTTTGTGCACATCTCCTGTGTGCCACACATATGCTAATATGGTCCTCTTCAGTGATGTACCTTGCATGAGACTCCCTGTGGTAATGTTTACTCTGTATACATCCAGATGCATTACTTGCTGAGCTGTGTGTATGCAATCTTACATGTAACTCATATGCTTCAGTTGTATATGATATTCAATGTGGAAAGCTAATGTTTTCTCTCCACTATTCATGTTCTGTGTTTCTGTTGTGAGGCAACTCTGTGTGAACATCATTATTTAGTCTGTATACATTTGTATGTGTGGCTTATCATGACTTAAAGGGTATGTTAGATGGTGTTGTATTGCTGAGCTAGGACACATGGCCGCAAACATCACCCTCACCTATTTCATCTTACCTTGTGCCCTCTTGATCCTCCTGAGACAGCTCTGATATCTCTATATCTGACATCTAGGATTCTTGGTACAGCTCACACACACATGGAGCTGATAGGCCACCATTTTTTGATGTTATCATGTTATGTAGTATGGCACATAAGGCGACCATCAGTGATACTTTTTCTTGTATGCATTGTAGAGCACCTCTCTATGTGTCCAGACATCTGAATCTTGCTTACAGCACACCAAACACATGTGAAATAGTGTTATGTGTCATGGTTTGTGCTCTGCTCTGTTGTATGCATCCTCTGCAGGGTTTAGGGTCTTCTGTATGGTGTCATAAGCCAAGGGCGAGTGGATAGCTGTGGTCACCTGTTTTTAGTGGGATGAGAAGGAATATGTATTTCTCTTGCATCCTAAGCTTTCTGCTTCCAGAAAATAGTCAGCAAAGTACTCTGTTGAATTTAAATTGCATTTAGTGGACCCATTGTCTTTTGGAATCTGACGGATATGAGCAGAGTCCTGAATTATCCTACACTGATTAAATAATTACTTGGTATTGTTTTAGCATCTGTTATGGAATCATGTCCATTGCTGATAAACTGAAGTCTTCCTTCAGCATTCTGAGCTGTCTGCAACTTTCTTTTGTAATCTGGATCTAAAATAAGCAAAGACAGTGCTTTAGAATAACACATCTTTAATTATTGCAGAGAGTTTAGCAATGAAAATGCAAGCACAGAAAGGATAAATATTTGAAAAATTAAAAACTCATAAAAATGTTTCATTTGCAACAGTTCTCATATAAATCATTTACATTTTTTGAGATTTTTCTTATATAAATAAGCTGATATAAAATAAATTGAGCATGTTTTGGTTTAATTTTTCTTGTCTGTTTCATTATATGAAGCTGTACAAATAGAAATTTCCTGCACTGTCAAGAGACCTTTTTTTTTAGAGAATGTAGAGTGGCACATGCTTCACATATTTTAATACATTTTGGAGGAAGCAATGGATAAGATAAAGAAATAAATTTCCTCAAAAGAAAAAAAGGAAGTTTAATTAAAATGTAAGATGATATACCAATTCCCTTCAAGCTCAGAGTTTGGGAATCTCATACACTTCACTCTCATGTGTCTTCTGTTGTTTGTTTAAAGATGAACAGGACTAAGCAACCTGCGCATATATTACAGTATTTAGAGCAAATAATGGACAGACCTCACAGAACAAGTAATTAATCTGTCAAAAAATATTTAGGATTAGTTTGCCATGAAAAAAAAAACATAAATATGACAAATGTATTTTCTATTTGTTGACTGGATAAGTGGTCTAGTCTAGTGACCCTTTTCAGCCATGATCCAGGCTCCATAAAATAGAGCAAATATACAGTGAACAAAGGAAAACATCAAAGTAGGAATAATACAAACCATAAATAATGTGGAGATAATGCAGAGCATAAAACAATGGGATGTAGGCATTAAACAATCATTATATTCAGGCATCAGTAATTACATAAGGTCATTCCATGAGCTGGATATCATAAAGATTTCAGTGCATTATGCTGATATCCGTGCTAAACTTGTGGATAGTAGTGTAATATGTAAATGGTCCACAGTGAACTCAGGATACATTAGGGCACAAAGGAGTATCTCAGTAGCAACAGTGGACTAACCATACCTGCAAGTATACTGTAAGAAATGAGAAACCACTGTCAAAGCATGTTATGCATTAACAAAGTTACAGAAAGATTATCACAATTCAAGCATCCTAACAGTCTTACATAGATCTTTGTATCTGTAACTTCATCTCTGCAGTAAGTTTAAAGACGACTATGGAATATAACTGACTCTATTATAATAAAAAAAATGCTAACTCTCCCAATATAAGCTGCATGGCATTTGTACTACATTTTTTTCAGGAATCTGTCCAGAAACATTAGAGACAACTACATATATTTCCATATCTTCAGCAATTTGTTCATTAAGCTTAGAGACAACTACCGATATTTATGTAATTCATGTAGTTATTAAATCTGCTTGCTTGCACTTATGGAAACCATACATTTTCTAATAAAAAATTAATAAACATGAAGCATAATCACAATGATTTCACCACAGCTAACATTAGCTAACAATGACTGCAAGCTTGTGTGAGGAACGCAAGTAACACACAGACACCCATGGAATGTGCGAGATAGAAAAGAAGATGTGGGGTATGGGTGAAGAAGAGGGGCACACAAGAGTGATGTTGGAGTAGGAAAATCTGAGGGAAGGTCAGAGGGATGTGGACATTTTTTTTAAGAATAGAAGGAATGGTAAAGACAGGGAAAAGGAGAAGAAGAACATCACAGCGGGTATAACCACAGAACAAATATCACAGCACATGACAGACAAAGGTTGGAAAAAACAGTAAGAACAAGTATGTTACACAGATGGCACACTGCACAACATGGGCAGTGGAAAGTTCTTAAACAAAGTGGGGATATATAGCAGACATGGTGAGATGTATAAAAACATATATAGCAATGCACTGTCATGTTACAGTATGTTGCATACGGTTGATGTGTGTTGGAGCGTAATAAATAAGGATCACGGTATAAGGTAGATAAATATGCACATATCCAAGTAGTCTGTCAGCAGTGCAGATATAAGCCAAGCAACATCACAGATGAGTAAATGCAGGTCTAACAATGCTAGATAACTCTAGCAGAGGACAGAAGCAAACATATGACAATGCACATGAAAGGCAAACAACAAAACACAGTGGCAAACAGCAGTGCTACAGCATAGCAGCAAAATGGTAGGTGTACACAACCCAAACAAATGTATAATGGAATGCATATATGTCACAAACATATGTCATGTCAAAGGAAACACAGCTGTAGGCGTATATGTATTACTGTCAGAGGCATAAATGGAACATACATTAAATCAAGGTAAATACACATACACACGTCAATGACATGTAAGAGTATTCACAAAAGTATAACACTACAGCTTAAAAAATATATCAGGTTGCACACATGGATTTCAACAATGTACACTGGTTAACACATAAGTATAATGACAACAAGGTTGTATGAAAGCAGTAGCCAGTGGCTTGTGTGCACACGCCATGTGACTTAAAATGGCCATACATTTGGCACATATTCACTATCTCAAGAAAATAATACATGGCAATGGTCAATAATTATTTATTTTATTTTACATTTGTTAACCGGGGAAGTCCAACTTGGAACGAGCCAATTTTCAGCAGAGGCTCATAGAGAAATGCTCCAGATGCGTGTCTTTGTAATGTGGGAGGAAACTGGAGCACCCGGAGGAAACCCACACGAACACAGGGAGGACATGCAGACTCCACACAGAAGGCACCCCAGCCAAGAATTAAACCAGAGAACCTCTTGCTGTGAGGCGGCAATGCTACTGTTGCACCACTGCGCCATTAGCACTGCACAGTTATGCTTCCTGTTAGCATAAATTACAACAAAGGCAAACATATATGCAAAATATAATACTGAAATATGAAGGTGAAAGGGATGTAGATAACCTGGGACAACATCAAGGAAAAGCAGAGCAAGGTAAGTTGACTTACTGCAAATGCATGGTAATTCCATGCACTCTGTGGTGTAAGTATGGAAACGAATGTATTCCAACAATATCCGCATGTACTATGTTCTTTTGCTATTATGGATATCTATTCATTGATGTTTCTTAACAAAATTCTTAATACTATGTTTCTTTACTGTTATGGATATTTCTTTATTGATGGTCCTTAATAAAAGTCTTAATACTACTGGCTCCATATACAAAAGAGCCATACTGTCTGTGGCCTGTCCACAGATCCTGAGGTTTTCCAATGCTTTCTGTAAGCTGTTCAGTTGTTAATTCATGTAGTATTTTAATGTATGACATTGGCAGGCTCGTGCGTTAAGATGCTGCTGCCTTTAGATTGGACTGCAGTAGATATGTACATAGTATACATGCTCTAATCCCACAAACAGCCTGTGAAAATGTCATAAGTTATGTTGGCAGGCATTGTTCTTGCCATTTATATGTCACATTAGTAATTGTCATAAATGGTGTTTTTATAGAGTCTTGCATTGCACATGAATGCATACCATTTATGATGACATACACTTCCCATATAATCATCTGCATAACTGTGCTCCCACAGGATTATTATGATTATGTGCATATAAATGTCTTTCAGATGGCTAACCATGCCAGAGGTGACAATTTCTCTGCCCAGAAAAATTACATCATAATAGAAACTCTCCAACAACATGGACAGGGACTCCTTGACCATACACGGAATACTGTTTGGAAAACTGAAGTGTGGACCGACCTCACCAGTATGATCAATGGAGGTCACAACATATCCCGTGAGGCCTGTCAGTGATACTGCTCAAACATGATACTTTGTGCAACCAACAGCTTAAGATGATAGGAAAGATTGAGGGATGCCACCAGTAGTGGACCAACATTGACCCCCCCAATGACATCACACTATTTGAGGCCCCCCCTGCATACAGCAAGAGGGCAATGGTAGGGGTGCGATAGAAGCCGGAGTTCAAGGCCAAACACGTGTATCTTACTTTCCATGACATGGCTGAGTATATTTAAATCACTGCATATTGCTGATGCATTCATATTCATGCATTGTTATTTTTGATTTACAGCAGCAGAATTGGGATGTGCACACATTTTCACTCAGGGTGATGATGATGATGTAAGTTTAATGACATGTACTCCTGCGACTGCAGTACAGAACGAGCAGTACAAACAACACATTCAATGCTGTCTGCATTAATATTCACAGGTTCATCTACTTCTGGACAACACCAGGAAACAGCAGGTGAGTGTTTCCATACTGTGTCACCACTACCTGTTATTGCATCAGCCTTTTGTTATGGCACTATGTTTCCTGTCATATTGATATTTCCATAACATTCTGCGCTACAGGTACATCTAATGGGGTACCAAGCAATGCATGTGTAAGTACAGAAAATCCAGGTATGTTACTGCAACATGTTCATAGTTTGTGTGAATGTGTAGCACACATGTGATACATGAAATTAATGTCACATATTTTCAACACAGGGCCTTCTGCCGAACAGGCACAAATTAATGTCCATCACATGAGTATCTCCAGCCTTGTTACTATGTTGTACATGTCCTTCTGTCAGTATTATGTTGGCTAAATGACTGCATTGTCTTTCATTTTGCTTTCCTACCACAGGATCCGAAGTATAACACACAAACTCTCAACAGTGGGAGTCTGTCCAGTGGCATGTTTTTAACTAACTTTCATACATGGCATGGCTGTTACTCCTGTTGTTGTAATCCATTAATAGTGTGTCTTTCTTCCCATTCCTAGGCCAGACTGCAGCAACATCAACTGCACAAATGAGTGGTATGTCTATGTAAAGCCTTCTGTATGTTTTAACAGTGTTAAAATGGTTAATTGTGGTGATGATATGATTAATAATACAGACTTTTCCCTCTTCAACAGCACCATCTTCACAGGAGGAGTTGTCAGCTGTGTTTTTTGTTTGTATTTATCACATATGTCATATATGTTGGCTATGTATCTTGTCTACCCCTATTATGTAGATTCCATGACACATACATAGACAAGACTTTATGTAAAGTCATTATCTGTAAGAATGCAGTGAGATATGTGTCATATGTCTTTAATGATATACATCTAAGGACCCATCTCAACCATCCAGCTGTAACATCACCTCATAAGTGTAATCCTGTGCTCTCCCAAGAAAAGGAATAAGAGAGTATGTGTTACTCTTAATACTGGCTTTAAAGCTACATCAGTAAACTACTTAAATCCTTCTTGTTGTTAACTGTAGCCTCTCAGCCTGATCACCCAGTAGCCAAACCACCCCCCTTGTATCCTGTAGTCACATGATAGTCCTTCTCACAAATTTAGCTTTCTTATCCTATCCAAATAGATTGTTTCTCTAGCCCTAGTCTAGCCTTCCCCTGTTTTTTACCTCTGCTGTAGTTAACCTGACTGCCCCCTAGGTGGCACCCTCTTCTCTATCCCTTCCTATAGCCCCCCTTCCTTTAAAAGCTCTATTCTTCCTAAACTGATTTATAGCCTTCTTACTATTGACCCTACCTATAACCTGCTCTGCTCTAATCTCCCACCTTCCACCTCTACATACTCTTATACTACTTCTTATACTCCCTATACAGATCTCAAATTACTTACCTCTGCAGGCAGTATTCCACAATCAGAATCCCACTGATTGTTCACCTTGACTGTTTCACTCAACTGTCTCTACCTGCTCTGTTCGCCCTACGGGCTCACTCCGCTCCTCTCCCTACCCCCAATTCCCACACACCACATTTATTTTTACTAACCACACCTCCATCTTCTTTGTTCAAATCAATTAACACACCTTATAACCACTCCCCACCCTAATTTACTTACTTACCTCTCCTAACCTTATCATATTTCCTCCCTATCTTTACAGTTTCAATTAGCCAACTACTACTACTACACAACCCTATCTATTACACATCTCATACCAGGATTATGGCCAAAGTACCCTACCTTAATAAATTAAAGCTCATAGCCTTTGCCTCTCTCCTACCTCCTCTACTAATTACCTATTTATTAACCTCCTATGAACAACCATTGCACCCAAACCATCTATTCCCCTCAAAATTAACTTCCACACCACTACTAGCTATCTCCCAACCCAGCTTTAACACCACAACTAGCCCCTGCTACTTGCAAGCCAAATATCACAGACTAACCCATATAAAGTATAGTAACCTACAAACAAGAAAACTACTTTATTATTTCTGTAAATTTAACAACCCGATATATAGAATACTCCACCTAGCCCTGCTAGATGGAGACATTCATCCTAACCCCGGCCCAAACAATATTCCTGCCATTGAACTAGGCAACTCTAACATAACTAATACACATACTCCTATTAAACCTCCAAACTCCCTCTCTTTAGCACATCTTAACATTTATAGCATTAACAACAAGATTGCCCATATTCATGCCCTATTACAACTCTACCAATTTGACATCTTATGTTTATCTGAAACATGGCTTAAACCTTCCATTAATGACAATGAAATTACCCCACCTGGCTACAGTATCCTCAGATTAGACCGTATTAACAAAAAGGGAGGGGGTGTTGCAGTCCTCTATAGAAATAATCTACAAGTTGCCACTTCAAACATAAACCGACCTATATTTAATAATGTTGAAATCCTTGTCACTAAACTTCAAGTCAACAAATTCAAATCCATAAAAATTGCTTGTATTTACCTTCCCCCTGGAAATAACATTAACACCCTTGAAAGTATTCCCAATTGGCTATCAACTAATCTTCTACAAGAAACTTTAGTCCTTGGAGACTTTAACATTGACTGGAAGTCCTGTAGTACCCCTCATCCCACCACCCATATTAATCTTTATGGCTTCTCACAAGTCATCACCTCCCCTACAAGAATTAATAAAACCAACAACAAGGAAACCACATTAGATTGGATTCTTATAAACTCTCCACATCACCCATACAAAGCAGGCACCCTCCCTGATGATCTGAGTGACCACTCACTCACATATATCATCAGACACAAAACTAGCATACCTCACCCAAATTCCTATCAGACAATACGGACTAAAAAATTCTTTAACCCTGAACTTTTCCAGCTAGAACTCAAACACTGCAATTGGTCAACACTAAAAATACTCCCTTTAGATGAAGCAGTGGAATACTTTAATTCCGCATTCTTAGCCATCCTTGACCATCATGCCCCAGGACGCTCTATTAGAAATAAGGCTAAACCTGCCCCATGGCTCACTACAGCTACTAGACAGAAAATCCTCCTTAGAAACAAATCTTGGGCAAAATGGCACTCTACTAGGAATTCAACAGGCCACCAAACCTTTCGACAACTGAGAAATACTACCAAAAAAGCTGTCCTCTTAGATAAAAAAAATGTTTATATCCAACTACAACAAACTAACCAAAGGAATCCACAAAACTTTTGGTACAGCATCAACAAACTCCTACACCCAGGCCAGTCTATTACACCTAGCCCACAAGGCTCTAACCATGAGAATCCAACACAAACTGCCAATGCCTTCAATTCTTTCTTTACAGATGCCATTCAAACACTAGTTAAGCAATTATCTCCAAGTTCCCCTAATCTAACCACCTCACCGACTGACCCAATTCCATCATTTCAGCTAAAACCTGTTCCTACTTCCTTCATTTGCTCTCTTCTAGAAAAACTAAAACCTACTACCCCATCTGCTGACCAACTACCTGCAGAATACCTGCAAAAAGGTGCCAAAGCCATAGCCTTCCCCATTTCCATACTAATAAACAGGACGATAACAGAAGGAAATATCCCATCTATCTGGAATTCTCACACATCATCCCCCTACATAAAGGCGGAAACTCCATTGACATTTCAGACTATAAACCAATAGCTCTACTCTCTCCACTGGCAAAAATTATGGAAAAATGTATCCATAAGCAACTACTCACCCATCTTATTGAAAATAACCTACTGGCCAACTGTGGATTTAGACCTAACCACAGCACCACCACAGCCCTACTCTCCTTCACAGACTGTATAAATTCTAACCGTAATAACAATACCCTTTCCTCTTCTGTCTTCATTGATTTATCTAAGGCTTTTGATATGGTTAACCACCAGCTCCTTATTGAAATACTTAAATCTCTTTCTCTTGATACTCTAGCATTAGAGTATCAAAGCCTGTCACAAGTGGTGTCCCACAGGGCTCAGTCCTGGGTCCACTCTTGTTCGGCATCTACTTTTCTGAAGTACAAGCAAACACAGGAGGGTTATGGCTGACAAAGTTTGCAGATGACTGCAAACTGGGCGCCATAGTCGAAAACACATCTGACACAGATATCCTCCAGAAGGGCCTCACAGAAATGGATAACTGGTGCCAGAGCCATGGCCTGAAGTTAAACGCCAAAAAATGCATAGTCATACCCTTCGGGAAAAACAAGGTTACCCCTAGCTACCATATAGATGGCAATCCACTGAGCACAGAAAAAGTCATCAGGGATCTGGGGACCCAAGTTGACAGTAGCCTTTCGTTTGACAGTCATGTTGCTAAAGTAGTTAGGAAAACCTTCTATATCGCCCACCTGATCATGAAGGGATTCACATCTAGATCAAGGGAGGTCATCATCCCCTGTACTCATCACTCATTAGACCTATGATTGAGTACAATGCCCCGTTCGGAATGTATCTGACCAGACACCTGATGCAGCTTGAAAGGCCCCAAAAGTTCCTCACCAAAAGGATAAAGGGTCTCAAAAATATGTCTTATGCTGCCCGACTGAAAGAACTCCAGCTCTATTCAGTCTCATACCGCTTGCTCAGAGGTGACCTGTGCCTGACATATAAGGCCATGTCAAACCCAGATTTGATGAATATGCTTCACCTCAAAAAATCTAGATCCCTCAGAACCACAAGGGCGGGAGACTTAAACCTTGACACGGTTATAAATAATTCTATATTGATAAGGAGGGACAGATTCATCACCCAGAGACTCCCTATGCTGTGGAACAAAATCCCAGTACATGTGAGGCAGAGCACCTCGCTGGCCTTGTTCAAGAGGAATCTTGACCAATGGATGGGAGATCGCAGATATACCCCAGGGATTACTTCAGTGTCACTGCTTGACAGAGGCACAGAAAAATGATAGGCATAGTTTTTATTCAAACTAAAGGGGTGGCGAAAGCCACATAACTATGGGCTAGGCTTATAAATGCCCTTGGGCAGATAGCCTAGTATGAACCTATGAACCTATGAACCTATTACAATGGTTCAAATCCTACTTAGAGAATAGACAACAAGCAGTACTATGGGAAAGCAACCTATCTTCTCACCTCCCTATTTCCCTTGGTGTCCCCCAGGGCTCCATTTTAGGCCCATTGTTATTTTCCATTTTCATTAATGACCTCCACCTAGCAATTCTTCATGCAACCTGCATTCAATATGCAGACGACTCCACCATTATTTGCTCAGCTAATACTCCTTCCAAGCTACAGTCCCTTACACAAAAAGCATTCAATACAGTTGAACATTGGTTTTTAAGCCAATGCCTCCTACTTAACCCTAAAAAAAACTAAACTTCTACGTTTTACTCCTACTTGCAGGTCAACCCCTCTTCACTTCACTCTTATATCCAAGAACGGGACTCTTATATCTCCTGACCCAACCACTAAACTTCTTGGAATAACCATAGATAATAACCTAAACTTCGATACTCATATTAACATCACTATAAAAACAGTAAATAAGAAACTGGGATCCCTTTATAGAATCAAGCCCTTTTTTACTCCTTCAGCCAAAACCGCTATAGCTAGAACTAATTTAATCTCTACCCTACTCTATGCTTCACCCATATATACCAATCTCTCAAAAAACAACCTCAACAGACTTGCTACCTCCTATCATAGTATTGCTAGATTTGCCACTGGTTCTCCTTTTAGAACACATCATTGCAACAACCTAAAACAATTAGGATGGCTAGAGTTCCAAAACCAGTTACTATTTCACCAGCTTGCTATTATCCATAAGAGACTGCACCACCCCACCTATACTCCTATACTGACAACTCTCATTACCCCCTACAACAATCTTAAGAACTTACGCTGTTCTAATAAGCTACTTATTACCACTAGCAGATCCAATAACTCAGCTGGAGATTCTTTGTTCTCTAACTCTGTAGGCAAACCCTGGAACATGCTTCCCTCTGAACTCCTATCCCTGACCTCTATAACACTTTTTAAACAGAAACTAAAACTATTTCTCAGTACTCATTGGTTATGCCCTTGTACTAACCCTGACTAACTGTCTTTCTTCTTTCTTTGATTTCCTATGTGATCTCTGCATCTAATATTATTATGTTCTAACTAATGACATCCTCTTGCTGTCTCCTATAAACCTTGTATTTCACTGTATCACATTGTACATTTGTATAAATAAACATCTTTTTTATCCTATTTTTTTCTGTTTCTATAAGTAAATAACTGTTTTGTATTTTATTTTTGCTTTTCTTATCTCCTCATCATGAGCTATGTACTCTTGTAATGACAACTGCATCAAGCCTATATGGCTATAACTGTTCAGAACTTTTCAACTACTTTATACTTCTCTGAATTGTGACAACTTTTTATTATACATATTGTGTTTGTGTTGGAGCTTTTCTCCCCGGGCCTCTACTGAAAATGGATTTGTATTCCAGTTAGACCAGCCCGGTCAACAAATGTAAAATAAATAAAAAATAAATAAATAAATCATGTGATGTAAGCATGTTGCTCTGATGTGTGTCATTGTCACTTCTTTTGCACATCAACTGTCTGTATCCTCCATTAGCTCATCCAGTGATCATGATGTGGGATTTGATGTGTCTTGATATGGTAGCATGGCCCCTGGCACATAGGACAGTGACATGGTGAAACAGATCAGCCAAAATAGTGACAGTCATTTGGATGCAGCTGTAGCTTCAAATATGAAGAGAAACTTGACCATTCTGAGAATGAGGGGACATGTTGAGACTGCTGCTGATATTGACAGTTCCCCACAATATATTGATACTAGTCATCACAATAGATGTAGATGTGCAGATGGTGGGCATGATCAGGTGACAGAGGATGTCTGCCTAATTCTACAGGCAAATGAACATCCCAGCAATGTCAGGATCAGACATCCATACACTTGCTCATGTCAGAGATGGTGTTGCACACCAGCTATGTGTGCTGCATGAAGGACAGAAGCACGGAGATGGTGAGGTAATTGCATCATTGGATGATCAAAATAAAAGTATACTATCTGTGGCATGGTCAGTAGAAAGCCTTGCCTCTCCAGTACTACAGCAGTGCTGTAGTACAGTTAGGGTTCTGTGTGCCCTGACTGCGCTTAGTCAATTGCCACATGGGAGAAGCAGGCCACCTGTCAACAAAACCAACATTGCCCATCGAGCATCATTGTCTATGCTCCAACATCCACACACTTCCACTGCTGGTGCATCTGCTGTGGTCCCACTAGTCATAACCAGACAGTTGAGTCACAGTCATATTCCTTCACCTTAGCATGGTGTTGTCACCATATCATTCTCCTATGTGGAGTAACTTGAGCCAAGTGTTTCCTGCACATGGTAAGGACAGAGCAGACCGTGGTGTTTGACATTAGACAAGTCACCCTAGACTGCATTAGAGTGAATCCAACAGTTTAATAAACATAGCTGACTTCATTTATTACATTACTTCATCCATACTTTACTGTGATATATTTGGCTTGTGATATTAAGAGTTCTGCATTATGCTCTGTGTTGTGTCTCTTCTTTTCAACTTATTATAGTGTATAGACAGAAATGTTTTGCAATAATGTATGCCCCTTATTGTTTGCTGTACACTGATACAACAATCTAAGTGTGTATGCATACGTGTGCCAGTTCTACCCTGAGTTAATGATCCCTGTTGCAACAGATTTGTATATGTTCATAATGATACGCATTATGATTATGATGTTATGTTTGATGCTCAGTGTGTATGTCTAGTGGGTAATTGCCATTAGATGCAATCCATGCTGCTATGATGATGCAACACCTGAACATCAGTGTTTAATCTGTGCACTTATGTATGTGTGGCTTGTTATGACTCAAAGTTTGAGGTTAGATACTCCCATGTTGCCTGGGCCTGCATTTGTGGTTGAATCCTATGTTGCCTTTTCCTGTGTTGTCTTCCACCTATATCCTCCTGCTCCTTCTCTGGTACTTGTAGGATGTCATATTCAGACAGCTGTTGTCTGTGGCATAGTTAACCACACTTGCAGCTGGAAGACTGCCATGTGCTGTAGTTAGTATGTTTTGCAGCGAGATGCACACAGTTATCATCTGTGCTGCCTTCTTAGGTGTATATTGTAGTGCGACCTTTAGTAGGCATGTGTGGAATCTGTATTCATTATATGCTAAATACCTAAGCAGTCAGTATACCTTCAGCGTGCTTTCCGAGATCTGTGCACAAAAGTCTTCCTACAATGTACTGACCCTAGCTTTTAGCACACCAGACACATGCTCCATGGTGTTTCTGGTTGCTGCATGCACTCTATTGTAGGCCTCGTCTGGAATGTTGGATGGTTCATGGTACTCAGTCATTTGCCATGGCTCAAGTGGATAAACACAGTCATCTTTTGTGGGGAATAAAAACACATTTGCTCAGCATGGAAATTGTTGGGAGGGGTATTCTTAGCTTACATCTTAGTTGTGTTCCTTTACTTACGCAGTAGTATTCCCTTGGGTATTTTACTTTCCTGGAATGTGGCCCTATCTTACAGCATCATGGACACTTCCAGGATGTGTTGCCAAGATGCTTGTTATGTTGCAATCTACTGCACACACAACTGGCAGTTGATGGATGACCACCCCTTCTCTTTATATATTGATCTGCTTCAGGATGTACTATTGTCTTAATAGGTATGTGTGTGCAGTCTATTGCACCAAGTACATGGGAGAGGTTTGCAATGCTGTAAACCTTGTGCATTACAGTTCTCCACTTCTTGGGGGTGGACAGAAAGTGTTTGTAGCCATCCACATTGCATCACACTGCTTCCAGGAATTTTACCAGGATATGGCTGGCAGCTGTCTGGGATACTCCCACTTCCACCATGAGCCTCTGGAATGTCTTAGATACACGTACATCCATGCTAAGATGCACTTTGATTTTGGAGACATGGTGTTTCCTCACAAGGTCCACACAAATGTGTGGGGCACACATGTTACAGACAGCCTGCACCAGTTGGCTGTCTAGCCACTGCCTGTCAATTACTTGCTGCTCTGGCAACTGGTTTAGTTGCAGCCTTGCTCTGACTCTAGCTGGCTGCCTTCTAGGGTGCACAGTTGCATCCGCATTTATGGCTTGTATCACTGCAGCCTGTTGCAGTTCATTAACTGCAGGTTGCACTTTTATTTATTTATTTATTTGGTAGTGTTAAAGAATCTGGCAGAATCCTTAGTGGTAGATTGTGTTCCTTTAGGTCTGTAAAGCATATGCTAAGGATTTCAGAAACAGAATCAGCATAATAGTTTGCCGCATTTAAGTTGTGTTGGATGTGTTTTAGAATCAGTAGGCATGTGTGAAATCTGTATTCATTATATGCTAAATACCTAAGCAGTCAGTATACCTTCAGCGTGCTTTCCGAGATCTGTGCACAAAAATCTTCCTACAATGTACTGTGCTGTCTGAAAATAGCTTCCATAAGCTTTACAGAATCCAGCCCAGAATTTACAATTGAAACATTGATGCATGAAGATGTATGGAAATTTGATAGGTAGTTATCCATTGTCCCTATAGCATTTACAGTTGGATCTTTCATGAGATGCTTTTTATAATCTTTTGGAAGACTTTTATAGTGGGTGGCACTGGTCAAAACAGTATTACTCCTAAGGCTAAAAAAAAAAATTGTAGGAAGTCCTGCATCCTCAATGTGAAGGAAAGCTCCCACACAACTGATAGATAGATAGATAGATAGATAGATAGATAGATAGATAGATAGATAGATAGATAGATAGATAGATAGATAGATAGATAGATAGATAGATAGATAGATAGATAGATAGATAGATAGATAGATAGATAGATAGATAGATAGCAACTATGTGATTGCATACACTCATAGAAGAGAGAGAAAGTAAGGAAAATGCAGCACTTGCCTTCTCACTCATCCTTGTATCTGACTGTAGAGGAAGAAGGACAGATATCTTTTAGATAATGTGTTCTGAAGTTCTATCAATTATCTAGCAACAAACAATAGGGCTCCCCTATTTTATAACTAGCTTTCACTTTTGTTTAAATAGTGTCTCTATGACCAGTACCTCATCTGGTTTTATAATCTTTCTTTGTAGACTTCATGCTCAGAGGTGAATACTATGTCCTCAGTTCATCTCATGTTCATATAAGGGAAATGTCAAAATATGAACTGGTCACTTTAACAGGAATTACCTACCGGCAAGGTGATTCAGGTACCTTGCTTGAGCCTGAAATTGGTCAGTATTGATCAGTGTACCACTGCAGTAAGCAAATATAAAGAAATAAAGAAATAAATACAGTCTCTCTTTCATACAGATATTCTCAAGACTGCACTGCAGCCTTATTTTAAGGACTTCTGAAATACTGGCCTTGGTCCAGCCTTAAAAAAATATATGTGCACATTGAACCAATCACCTTCCCAGCTAAAGGAGCCAGTCCATATTTTGCCATTTCCCTTATATGAATGCTCTGTTTCCACACCAGATATCACATCCCCAACTCAAGGGACCACTGGCTTTATGTTATTGTATGCTTGTCTGCTATCTTTCTCGGGTTTTGGATAGGAAGAACCTTTACTCTATGCCTACATTTATATATATATAGATAGATTAACAGATAGATAGATATAGATAGAAATCTATCTATCTTATCTATCATCTATCTATCTATCTATCTATCTATCTATCTATCTATCTATCTATCTATCTATCTATCTATCTATCTATTTATCTATCTATCTATCTAGCTATATATCAAATCTATGATGCAATAAAAATCAGTGACACCTGACATCCAGTATCTCTGCATAGTACAAACTCACCAGTTGTGGGTGATGGGGGGGGGGTGAAGTAAGAAAAATTCAGTCAGTGAGTGTGCCCAGCCTTTTATTTTGAGGAGACATCCATTAACTGGATATGCTGCTATGGTCCTGTGGGGGTCGATCTTCCATTTCTCATCTTGTGTAGAGCAGACTCCAGTTGTTGAGAATTTTAGAGATGCCCTTCTACTAGTGTCTTAGAATACTTAATTAAGCTAAATAATATTGAAGCTGAAGTCTTGAAAATGTTACTAAAATGATGGCTTAGGCTAGGGTATGCCAAACAAACTTGCAAACTCATTGATCTTGTAGTCCTTTCCTTTATTAATGAGATAAGCTCAGTTGTGCATTACAGTTCATGAAACAAATAGTGAGTTTTTATACTGCAGAAAAGTGGGTGGTAACCTACCTGGAGCCTTCCCTCTGGGAGTAGCTGTGACCAGGTGGAACATGGCCTACCTAGGAAGATGGTCTTAAGCTGGATCGCTACTGTGGTCTATAGTTACAACAATCATTTATTTAAGTAAAGTTGTTGTAACATTCAGATATATAGGATATATATTTCCCGAGTTTTAACAACAAAAAACATCCTTTACTCTGTCATCCTAATCCCGACAAAAGTAAAAGCACACAATTTAAAAGCACATGCTTACAAAATCACACATTTAAAAATAAAACTAAATCCAAAAGAAAAAGATCAAGTGGTAAAACTGACATGTAAGCAGTTCTGTGTGAATTTTCTGTAATGTGTCATTCAAGGAGGAGGAGGAACTTGTGTGTAGTTCAGTTTACATCTGTCCTGCCTGTTCTTTTATTGTTTTTTTTTAATCTGCCTATTTACTGTTGAATATACTAAGATCAAGTACAACACAAAAATCATAAGGTTTCAGGGGCAATAAGTGTATGAACTATCAGGGATTTAGAAAAAAAAATATTGTAATAACCCTATGGAAATCAGCTAGTTAAACGTTTACAGTTGGAGACTATATTAAACCTAGTTAAACATAACATTGCCAAGTTACCTGAAAAATAACCATGCAAATCAAAGAATTACCATTAAAGTTGATAAGGATAATTGATGAGAATTTCCATCAAATGTTGTTCTCGCTTAAGATTCAGTCAATAAATGGAAATACAAATCTTGTCTGTGTTGTTGCCCTCAGTAGAACATGTAGTGTTTGAGTTTTCTCATGCTGAGGACACAGTTGATGGAAAAGGTTCTTTTCAATCCAATAGGTTTGGAAAAGAATAGGAAGCTGTATGGGGTGAGACAGATATCATAAGCAGTCTTCTGAACGTACTGCTGAGGAACAAGTACTTCCACTTCAAAGGACATTACTTCAGACAAACCAGAGGGATAGCCATTAGTGCAGCTATTACCACAAGCTTGGCAAACACAGCATTGGGGAAATGAGAGGAAGAAACTGTCTACCACTTCCCACTTTATACCCACATGAGCTGCTACCTCAGATTTATTGATGATATCTTCATTATCTGGAACAGTGACCTCAACAACCTGCAGCTTTTTCCTCAGCACATCAACAACTCCAGAAACTTCCTCAGATTCACAGCACTTTACAGTTATGATCGGTGAATTTTCTGGATCTTAAAATCAGCAAAAATCCTAACACCAGTCTCTTCACTAAAACCCAAACTTCTGCTGCACAACAGCAGCATGCACCTGACAAGAGTGAAAAGAAATGTCATAAAATCATAAGGTCACTGAATTGCCAAGGTGTCTAAAGAATTAGAAGCCTTCAAAACAAAATCGACCTACAAAAAAGTTTTTTTTTGGCAAGAGGATACAGCGAACACCTCCGCCAACAAATACTCAACCCATTATCAGCTGGAAGAAAGAGAATAACCTCACCCTTGATAACCCTACAGACAACCCACATAGAGAACTAAGAATCTTCAAGTGGTAGTAGAACAATGACACCTGGAAGTCCAGCATCACCGCCACTTACTTTATAGACTACCTAGAGATCAAATCAGCTATCCAAGACAACTGGCATATCAACACTGATAACATGAACCTCAAGAAGATATTCCCTCAACAACCAAGATTCACTATCAGAAAAAGCAAGAGTATCCAGAATTATGTTGAAAACTCCCACCATGCTCAGGTTAATGATGACCAGAAAGGGAAATTACCATGTGGTCCCCTAATACTGCAGCTACTGCAAATACCTGAGTATCAGATCCAGTTTCCTATGCCAAAATACCAGGAAGTGCTATCCTATCCATCTCTCTAGAAACTGTAGCATTACAGGGCTCAATGTGATCACTGCCAACCATTTTACATCAGGAAGACCATTAACAAACTTAAGTCCAGGATAGCCTAGTATTACTCAGACATTAGAAATGGCACATTAAAGAACCCCTTAGATGGGCATGTTAAGGAACAACTAGGACACCACACCTTCAAATTTCTCAAAATTGACCACATTGATTGGAGAGAGCTCAACAAAAACAAAAACAATAAACTGGAAAAGAAAGGGCATGAATGACAGATTAGGCTAAGTGCAGGCAAATCTCCTGGTTGAACAACACTGTTTCTATCAGCTATGTCCTCAACATGAGAAAACTCAACCACCACACCTAATGAGAGTGACAACACAGGCAATACTTTTCTTTTCATTTATTGACTGAATCCTAAGTAACTACACCATTTGATAGATATTCTTGTCAATTATCCTAATCAGATTTAATACTTATTCGTCAATGTACTTGGTTATTTTAAAGATTACTTGGCAATGTTATGTTTACCTAGTTTTAGCATAGTATCCTGTTGGAAATGTTTATGATCCACATAGGGTCACTGCCATTTCTTTTCCCTTAGTCACTGATAGTACAGCCACTTATCACACCAGTAAGCTTATGATTTTTGTGTTATACTTGATCTTAATATATATTAATAATGTGTATATATATATATATATATATATATATATATATATATATATAGTAATGTGTATAGTGCATTGTGTAAATGTGTACTCCAGTCGTATCATAAACCAGTTAGGTAGAGGTTTGAATCCTGCACTTGACAAGTGTGTGTCTGTTTCCCTAGGGCCGATAGCCAAGTACCAACCTATGAACCTATAAATATTGTGGGAAGAAATATCCAGGGAATTGTTATGGCTAGGCTTGCATAGGCCCTAGGGCCCATAGCCTAGTACCAACCTATGAACCTACCAACCTATGAACCTATATATATATATAGATATATATATATATATATATATATATATATATATATATATATATATATATTCAATAGTAACTAGACAGATCCAACAAAGACCCATGAAAGTGCCAGCAAGAACAGATATGCATTCCACCACACACGTTTCCTTCTCCTCCTTGAATGACATACTGCAGAAAATGTATGCATAACTTCTTAAGAGACAATACCTGTCAGTATTACTACTAGTTCTTTGTCTTTTTGTTTTCATTTTTAAATGTTTGATTTTGTAAGTATGTGATTTTAAATTGTGTGTTTTTACTTTGGCAACAATTAAGAGGGGAAATAAATAATGTTCCTGTTGTTAAAACTCAGCAAAGATAGATCCTATAGATCTGCATGTTACAATAACTTTACTGAAATAAATGATTATTGTAACTATAGTAGACAGTAGAGACCCACCCTGTGATCAACCACCTGGGCAGTACACAACCCACCCGATCACAGCCGCTCCCAGAGGGAAGGCTATAGGGGGTTTCCACCCACTTTTGTACAGTATAAAAGAAACGCTGGTTGTTACATCAACTGTAGTGCAGAACAATATTCATCTGCCTGCAATAAAGGACTGGACTACAAGAGCAGTGAGTCTCTGAGAGAAGGGCACTCTCCAAAAAGCTCAACAATTGGTATCTGCTGCACACAAGACAAAGAATGGAAGACCGATCCCCATGGAACCACAACCATACATCCCTTTGAGGTTACCTCAGATAAAATGCTGGGAATACTCACTGACTATATATCAAATCTAGATATAGATATAGATATAGACATGTATGTGTGAGTGCACACAAAACGTACTTTTCACTTTGGTTGACAGAGTTCCTCTGCTGACAAATCTTATTTACTGACATGATGATGTGATATGATGTTGCACAGAACTGTTATTTACATACAGAGACAATTTTATTTCGTCAATGATGCAGATGCAGAGCTCACATCATTAAGAATAGCTGCACAAATGTGCTTTTTTATGCAGTGTCATTGTCTAATGACACTTTGCACTTTGTATGCCCTCCGACAAAGGCTGCTTTATTTATTTTTATTTAATTTTTAAGGTTAGTGACTTGTAATTCAGTGAGCTGATTTTAGTCTTGAACTCATTACAGATGTAAATTGAAATACAGCACAAAGATAAAATGTAATAAGCAGCATGGTTAGTGAGATTTGGTTAGTGATAATTTCACTTTAGCCTGTAGGAAGAATACAGATACCAGGCATGAATGCTTGACTGCAAATATTCTAATGTGCAATAACTTTTGAAATAAATTTGAAGATAATACATTTATAACCTTCTTGAATACCATCGGCTTTGGATGTTGTTCCCTAGGTCAGCTTTATGTGCCACAACTGTCAGGACTGTTTTCCTGATGACTTCTGTGACTTACTTTGGACTGACTCAGGATTGTATAATGTTATTACTATACGCTTCCTTCTATAGTCCTTTTTTTAAATTCTACACGCTGTTTTGTAGATTATAAATGACCATGTTCATAGTACAGGAAGACTGAGATGTAAATATAAAGAAAAAGAAGTACTGAGTTCCTCAGTAATACCAACTGAAAAAACTAATCTGTACAAATCACAAATGTGCTTACCATTTTGTATAAAAATCTTTTGCTTTTCTACTCTCTGAAATGAACTTGAAAATGGTCCACTTGACCTGCATTGTATCTTATTTAACTAATAAATTAATAAATAAATGCAAACATACATAACATCATTTGTCTTTTTAAAAAGGCATGACAATCAAGTTATACAACAAAACACTGATCGACAATTGCATACCACTCAGTGAAATTTAATAATACTTTAAAATGATTAAATAAATAGCAAGGGTGGCACAGTGGATAACATTGCTGCCTCACTGTGTTTGGTTCTCCAGTTTGTTAATCATAATGGGTGGGACCTTATGTGTGGAGTTTGCTTATCCTCCCTTCCCTGTGTTTGCATTGAATTTTATCATGTACTCCACTTTCCTCCCACATCCCAAGATGTGCCATATGGGTGTTAGCATTCCTGTTAATTACTGTACCTATATATATATATATATATGTGTATATATATATATATATATATATATATATATATATATATATATGAAACACCCAAGCGACAGAACAGAACGAAAATGTATGAATAAATCCCCTAATCACTCCCAGTCACTAACTGCCGGTAGGGGCTGCTTTCCAACCAGCAAGTGAGCCGTCAAGTCTTTGTAAATCCAAATAGTCAAAAGCAAGATAAAATTGTATCCCATCCAGGTACGAAATAAAGTAAAACTGTACCACATCCACTGAGATGGCACTTGTGCCGTTATTGCTTTCAAACCAAAACTTATGCTGAACTTATGCTGAACGAAATACGTGGTAAATCCAGTCCCAAAATATCGCAAACACAGTACTATAAAAAACCTTTTTATTTTGTGAGCGCTTTCACGGTACACTAGACCGCTTCATCAGACAAACATCAGAGTATACTCTTCAAACAGAAATACCAAATGTTAGGCAATCACATGGTTAACAGAACCTATCACTAAAGGCTAAATTCAAGTTTTAAATCCAGTACTTCCCCGATTCCCCATGACTCTCAGGAAGTTGTATATGTCACTCAGTAGTGTGGGCGGGGGAATCAGGTTGCCGTAAATACCAGGTTGAATTAAAAGCAATAACGGCACAAGTGCCATCTCAGTGGATGTGGTACAGTTTTACTTTATTTCGTACCTGGATGGGATACAATTTTATCTTGCTTTTGACTATTTGGATTTACAAAGACTTGACGGCTCACTTGCTGGTTGGAAAGCAGCCCCTACCGGCAGTTAGTGACTGGGAGTGATTAGGGGATTTATTCATACATTTTCGTTCTGTTCTGTCGCTTGGGTGTTTCATTCACATTTGGTTTGCGATATGGAAGGAGCTGCAGCAGAAAGAACGTCGGCAGACAAGGCTCGAGAAGCTGTTAATGTAAGACTTCTAAACTTTCTTGAAGATGTCCATAATCCCTTGATGCAAGTAAGTGAATTGACTGAGACCATGGAGAACAACACAGAGGTACGTAATGAACGTTTTATTAGAGAAATCAAGAAAGAGTTTGAAAATGAGTTATACCGAGTCAAACGGCAGCATAGTGACTGGGAGTGATTAGGGGATTTATTCATATATATATATATATATATATGTGTGTGTGTATATATATATATCCTTATAGATAGATATATAAATGTCAGTAAACATTTGAAATGTCAGGACCTGCTAGATCGAGTCCCGAAACATGGAGACTGAATGACTGAAAGATCAGACTTGTATATACCAAACCCGAGATGCCATTTATCAGAATATTCCCTTTTCTCTGAGGTATGGTGATCTCCAAGTTGGTATATATAAGTTTGGGAGGGTTGCCCCCCATAGAGGGTGCAGAGGGGCTTGGCCCACTTTCAAATGAATTTTAAGTAAATTTTCTTTGGGTTTTCATTTCATTTTTTCAGCTTTTCGTCACTCTGCATTTTGGCTGCCAACATTTCAATAGGGAGCTGTGCAAGTCATGTAAATGAATGACTTTCTGATTCCTTTAATGCAAAAGTGCCCCGATTAGGTTTCTCTGACTTGTGGTGCAAACTTTGGCTTCATCAAAAATCCTGGCTTTAATTAAGAGGTTAATTAGTGAATGATTAAATGACCATCTTGGAGCATAACTTGTGGACATACAGATCAAACTTGTCTCACATGAAACTGACATATTTTTTCTGAATGTTTTTTCATCCTTTTTTCAACTGAGTCATGAGAATGTTACTATGGTTAAATGACTTGAGTCACTCATCACTTTCATTTGAAAAATATGGTAGCCAAACATATGAGATGAGCTCCGTTAGGAGCACACAGTCTAATATTAAACAGACAGCAAAAGGTATTTGCTAACAAGACATTTCAGTAGATTCTAATTAATAAATCTAAATAACCAAAGCACTAGGAGTTCGAAACTGCTGCAAAAACGCCAAATGATGCGAATCCCTGTGGCAGTACCTTATATGCAGAAAATGAGCAGCTGATAAATCCAGATAAATAGAACTTTTTATTGCATAAAATAGATTAAGCGCTTTCACCCACTAACAACGTAGGCTTCATCAGAATAATAATATAATAAGAGTGGGCGTGGATAAGCTAATCACCTCACTTGCAGCCGAATAGCATGCAAATGAGGATGATTAGCGATCCAGGAAGCCCAGAACAGCCCGTGTAAGAGCCGTTTTAGCTGCAGAAATGTACTCAGTTGACAACTGAGTACGTTTCTGCAAAAACTGCAATGGAACCATGTCAGCTCCAAATAAAGGGTGCATATGTGTCAGGCAGCATGCCAATGGCCAAATATGTGGCCATTGGTACGGTAACTTGATGCAAATATATTAAAAATATAATTTTTTTTTTTTTCGGCGATTGCCGATGTTTAAACCCAGCGCAGCCCCGCGCAAATGGGCTGCGCTGTATAGAACATAAAAACGAAGGTTTTAAACCCACAAGTGTGGGTTTTATGCAATACATGGCATGTCAATGCAGGGACCAGCAGACCAAAACCAACATGGCCACCATGTAGTGGTTGCTAAGGGGGGAAGCTGAGTCTAAGACATGTAACTAACCATTAGTAGGCAATCTGATGCAAATGAGTGTAAGGATACTGAATTCCACTGTCACATAGCAAATGAGCACAGTCTGAGTAGTGTAAGAGTTACAGAAGGGGGAGGAACAGAGTAGGAGATAGGTGACATCACAGGGGGGAATGGTAGAAAGAAATGCAGTTCATTGGAGGTCAGAGTTACATGACAGATGTCAGACAGATATCATGGAAAGAGGTGTGCCACTAACTAAGCATGAGAAAGTCAAGAAATGGAAGGTGCACACTGTTGCCTACACCAAAGTTTCTTGCTGGATGTGTATGCGCACGTGTGCGCGCCATGAAGCGCGAGTAAGGCAGTGTGCGCGCGTGTAAGGCAGACTGAGCATGTGGGAGAGTGTTGGGAGATGTTTAACACTGTTTGCGTGGGCGTGCACGCGTTTTAATCCGAATAAGCAGATTCTGAGCCGTGTAAGCATGTGTGCGCGCGTGTAAGCCACTGTGAGCATGTTTCTGCTGGTTTACACACGGCTCCACCCTGAGGAAACAGAGAGGAAAAAGGAAGCAACAGATTTAGTAGGAAGCTAGCAGGGAATACTGCTGGAGCTAGCAGGTGAAAACAATTAGATGCAGGCAATTACACAGGCAGAATAGTAGCCCAGCCCAGCACTTAAAACTCTGCAAACAGCAGTGCAGGATGTTTCTCTCAAGAGACACTGGAAGACAGGAGTTAAGTTATCAGAAGTGAAAACTGAAAAAGCTGAACTCAGAGCAGAAATGTTAGGGGCTGCCATAGCTGTCATAATGAGACATAGGCGACTTGCTGAGGGTGGTGACAATGCAGATGGTGCCAGACAACCCACAGTGAGGAGACGGAGAAGAGTGTAGAGG
>NC_056726.1:1186449552-1186563854 GCF_019279795.1 Protopterus annectens
ATATATATATATATATATATATATATATATATATATATATATATATATACAGAGAGAGAGAGAGAGAGAGAAAGACAGGGTCATAATTACTGCAACAGATGCCTAGTGACAAAGCCATGGACTCAAGCTCAATGTTGACACTGTATTGGCATCCCGCCTTGCAAAGACTCAGTTCCCATGAACTACTACATGGGTGGTAGTCTACTCAACACCAAAGGTGTGATAAGAGACCATAGGACACAGGTGGACATTAGTCTCCCCTTCGATAGTCACAGTGCCACACTAGTCATGTAATCTGTCTACTTGGTACACATCATCACAAAAGGTGTTCATGTGTGCATGTGTGCATGTGTTCATGTGTGCATGTGTGCATGTGTGCATGTGTGCATGTGTGCATGTGTGCTGACATCATGTACAGGTCGTAAAGTGTGCTTCCTGTCTCCCTCTCACAGGTGCTGATACTGGGCTGGTTCAATGCAGCAGGGAAACTGATGTCACTGAGCATAATAGTGACAATAATGATAGGTGTGTTGAGGCACAGGCATGTTTGCCAGGGTCTATCGTTGGGCCACCAATCGACACTACACAAGTGTCCACCCCATCCATGCACACAGTCATACTGCCAATACATCAATCACCAATGCCCTTAGCAGAGGGACAGCGTACAGCCGGCATTGGCCAGGACAATGTGGTATCCATGGCACATGCATCCCAACACAGCAGCCATACCCAGATGTCTGGAAGGGTACCACATAGGCAGATGTTCAGGGGTTCTCGTCGGAGCACTGCTGCCCATCATGCCACTGGCAGATGTGCCACAGGTCTGAGTACCTTACACATGTTCCAGTCTGTCATGGAGGCACAGGCATATATGGAACGGTACACCAGACAGGGACTGAGGGCACAGAGGGCACGTAACACCACCGTAATAGACAGTATCCGTGACCTATCTGGTGCCATCCGCAATTACACTGAGGTCACTGACAGACGTTGGGGAGAGACATTAGATGTCCTCCACAATGTCATGTCCATGTTTCAGGACAGTGCGGGATGGTTGAGTTGTCGACGTGGACGTATGCCAGCAACATCAGCAGCTGACAGTCGCCGCGGATGTCCCTCAAGCAACAGCTGCTCCCATAGTGCCAGTACTAGCCCTAGCAATGTTGGGAGTGGGCTGTCCATACAACGTCCTAGAAGACCACATGCACATGGCTCTGCACAGTCCCAGCAGGGACCTGGGTCCAGTGTACATCCATCTACCTCTGGGGATAGTACCCAGTCTGGCTTGGTACCTGATAGTGTCAGTAGTACCCCTGCCAGGCACAGATACCATATCCGTGGCCAGAGACGGTGATCTGTAAAGCCTCACAGGTACAGTCTGTAGCTGTCCCACAAGTACCCGTATGTGGCAGCCACATGGTGGAACTGTGTGCATGCAGATGCACACACACATGATCCAGACACCTAGGGCTAACACATACACACACACGTTACATCAACATTGGCCCATACCATTATTCTTGCCCCTCACACACACACACACACACACACACACACACACACACACACACACACACACATGCATGTTGATTGGGTGGCTCACTGTAGGCCTCTGGCAGACCAACAACACACCCTGTGCATACGATGAAACCTGTGCCACCTCCTGCCATCTGTAACATTGATGCAGGAACAGGCTACCATGGTACTGATGCACAGGGTGTCATTATAGCAGTATAGCAATGTTAGCATGTTGTCAGCAGTAGAGTATAATGATATGCTTGATGGTGTAGCTGAGCACGCATGATGCATTAAAGCTATGATTATCATTGTAGTGTTGTTTACACCAGTGTTAGTTCCAATTGTATATTGTCTGCCCAAGTGCCACTTGGCTGATGTGTGCAGTATTGGCAGCATGTGTTACAGAGTGGACAGTATGTGTGGGATGTGTGTAGCACATATTTGCAGGTGTACAGTTGTTGAAATAGTGGAGGTGCACTGTCTGCATGTACGTGCATAGTGGACACATGGGCAGGGTGACATGCTCTGTATTACACAGTAACACTCCATAGTTTCTATTGGTGGCCAGTATGCATTGTACTACACACATTTTGGAACCTGACTACACATGTGTGTATGACATGGTTTGACACTATGCTGTGGGTGATACTGTTACTATCTGTCATTGTTTCGCATTCTGGTAGTATACATGACTGCAACAGCCTGACCATAACCAATCATTAGCTGATGTACTGATGACTGACACACAGATGTAGGACACACAGCAACATTTGGATCCTTCAGGTACTATACTATGCCAGTAACTAGTGTTATTCAGCTGCACCCATTACTGAGACCACTCCTGTTTGGCATATGGCTCTCTTAGGTACAAGCAATCACAGTAGGGATATGTCTGTCCACGTGTGCTAATGCATACTGTGGCCTATACTGCATTCTCCAGGTGACACACACATCCTCCACAAGGGTATCATACAGACAGATACCTGTTGTCAAACCCATGCTGTAAAGCTATAGGCGAAACTAAGTGTAGTCATCCACCTTTACGGAACATAGTATCCCCACAGTACCACATAGGTAGTAGCCACCAACATCATGAACAGGTACCGATGTGTACATGCAACCTAGTGTTACATCATCTCTCCTTTGATAATCACATTCCCTAAGGTATTTTGGAATCCCTCGGTGGATCACATAAGCAATCAGGGGTCTGCATGCATGTCCACAAAGGTTGTTGTACACCTATAATGCATAGTCATCATTGACAGACTCTGCTGCATTTGAACAGGTCTGACATATACCTCGGCCATAAACCCTCACACACATAATTCAATAGAAACCATAATGACTGTGTGTGACACGGATGACCTAGGCCAGGCATCACTGCAGTGGCTGGCCTTGTCACAAGCATACAGATGCCAACTGTGTACTTGGATAAAGTAGGGTTCCCACACATGCAATACTTGAGGTGACATGTAAGTATATGTATTTGCCTTATAGCTACCTCACATGTGCAATGCCTACTGATATGTCATATGGTAGTAAAAGCAAAACCCCAAAACATTGAACAACACTGTCACACACATGGAGCACACGCACTCACGAAGTGCAGAATTCAAATCCCTACCTAACTACTTCATGATACTAGAGAAGTACGCATTAGTATGACGCGCTATACACATTACTGGGGTTTCTCTTTTCCACAGGTATATTTGTAGGATGGTGACATCATCAATCATGACAAAGATGTGTATACAACGTTTAAGGTGTTTTACTACTCTCCAAAAAGGTTGCTTTTTGTCAAGGAAATCACACACACACACATTTGTCAGTTGCAGGATTCAAACCCCTAACTAACTACTTCATAACACTAGAAGAGTATGCATTAGCACGACGCGCTCTACATATTATTTGGGTTTTTTGTTTCCACAGGTATATTTGTAGGATGATGACATCATCAGATATGACAAAGATGTGTATACCACTTTTAAGGTGTTTTACTACTCTCCAAAAAGGTTGCTCTTTTCCAATGAGATCACACACATACAGTTTAGTTGTAGCATTCAAACCCCTACCTATCTACTTCATAATACTAGAGGAGTACATCTTAGTATGACACGCTATACACATTACTGAGGTTTTTCTTTTCCACAGGTATATTTGTAGGATGGTGACATCATCAGACATGACAAAGATGTGTATACCACTTTTAAGGTGTTTTACTACTCTCCAAAAAGGTTACTCCTCTCCAAGGAGATCACACACAAACACACACAATTGTTAAGTGCAGGATTCAAACTCCTACTTAATTACTTCATGATACTAGTGGAATACACATTAGCACGACATGCTATACACATTACTGGGGGCTCTTTTTTCCACAGGTATATTTGTAGGATGGTGACATCATCAGACTTGACAAAGATTGGTTTATTACTTTTAAGGTATTTTACGACCCTCCTCAAAGGTTGCTCTTTCCTAAGGAGACCACACACACTTGTCAAGTGTAGGATTGAAATCCATACCAAACTACTTCATGATATAGAGGAGTATGCATTAATGCAATGCGCTATACACATTACTGGGGGCTTTTTTTTCCACAGGTATATTTGTAGGATGGTGACATAATCAGACTTGACAGAGATCAGTTTACCACTTTTAAGGTGTTTTACTACTCTGCAAAATGCTCCTTCCCAAGGAGACCACACATAAACACACACACTTGTCAAGTGAAGGATTCAAACCACTACCTAACAACTTTATGATACTACAGAGGTACACATTTACACATCACGCTACATACATTACAGTGAGTTATCCTTTCCACAGGTTTATTTGTAAGATGGTGACATCATCAGACTATACAAAGTTGGTTACATTAGGTGGCATTAGGTGGGCTACATTGAAGGAATGTCTACACACTTTGGCCATGTCATCATCAAAGGGGTGTGTACTATCTACCTGTGTCCCCAGGGCCATAATGACTTTCTCTGTACATACTGGATTGCCACCTATGTGGTAATTTGTGTGCACTTTGTTGTACCCAAAGGGGATGACTATGCATTCTTTGGCATTCAGCTTGAGCCCATTGTTTTGACACCAGGTATCTGTCTCTGTAAGACACTTCTAGAGGATGTCTGTGTTAGTCATGTAGTCAGTTATGGACCACAGTTACCATTCATCTGCAGACCTGTTCAGCCATGCACCTCCTATGCTTGCCTCTACCTCTGAGCAGTATCTACTGAACAGGTGGGGTCCCAGGACCAAGACTAGTGGGATGCCATTTGTGACTGGCTTAGAGTTGGATATGGCACCAGCAACTCTGAACATGTGTGTTTGATCTGTGAGCCACCTGGCCACCCATCCTGTAACGTAGCTGTTAATGTTCCAGCTGGTATGCTTGTCCATGATGACAGAGTGGGGAATGGTGTGGAAAGTTCTTTGTGAGGTCCAGGTGGGCTGTGTGGACTACTTTCACCTTTATCTATGTCCTTGGTAACTGTTTGAAATTAGTCAACTAGGTCTGGGAGCCAGGATCTGACTTTAACAAGGCAAAGCTTTGGAGAGTACAGTGTCTGGAGGTCTCCAGTGCCTCTGTTTATGGGTTCCATGACAATTTGCTCAATAGGTCTGTAGATCAGGCTGAGTAGTCATATTGGGCAATGGTGTCCATGTTCTGTTGTGGCACCCCCTTTCTGGAGCTGGATGACTGTTTGTGTATGCAATTCTTTGGGTACATAGCCTGTCGTACGATTATGTTTGGACAGTGAATGTGAGTGAGGGTCCAGTTCCTCATGGGCCTAGTGTATGACACAGCCTGGGACACCATCCAGACACATTGATGCTGTGTTCTCAGCTTTGGTGAGGGCTGTCTTTACCTGCATGTCCATGACGTCTGGGGCTCTGCATCCTTCTGTGCTGGACACAGGCCCTTTTGGAGGTGATTAAGGGTGTTTACACTGAATGTGTCCCCCTGGATGTGGGCAATGATAGCTGGTTTGGTGTATTTCTTTTGTTTTTTTCAGTAGCTGACAGCATATTTGGAGGATGACACCTACATGTCTGGTATAGCTACCATAGGCTTTGTGGTTGTCATTCTTACATTCCTTGGCTATTTGTCTTTAGAAACTGTCCTTGGATTATTTTATGAGCTATCATTGTTTCATCCTGATAATGATCAGTGATGCGTTTCCTTTAGTGAAGTTGGCTCTATCATGTGTTCATTTCCTCCTTCTGTTGTCTAGCTTATTTATGGGCAACAACCACCTGATTGTTGTCTTATTTTTGGAGGTGTGCATCTTGGTTTTATTTGTGATGTCTCAATCCATGCATCCATGTAGATGCATCATAGAATGCACTTGTAAATGATTCTGTGGTTTGTATACCATTATCCTATAGCAAGAGGGCTTTGGAATGCTCCACTTTGGTCTTGAGAAGTGTGCAGTTTGCTTTTGCAAATGTCTTCACAGTGGTTTCATTGACTGGGTGGGGGCCGGATGTGGATGTCCAGTGTGATTACTTCATGATCTGATTTTACCAGTGAGGGGTTTATCTCTGTAGTGGAAAACTGGTACCTCATGTTGGTGATGATCATGTTCAGTATGTTGTCACCTCTAGTGGGCATGGTGACCAGCTGTTCTAGGGTGTTAGGGTTTTTAAACTCTAAGAAACATTGGGAGAAGGACGTTGTACACGAGTAATTCCACCACTCACTGTTTGGGTAGTTTTAATCTCCTCATATAATGGTGTTGGGTAGGACCTTTATACTTTCCACTCTTCTCCGGAATACTGAGTGAGGTTCCTGATACAAGGTACATGATCTGTAGCAGGCTACAATCTGATGAGCAGCTTTGGACAATGTCACTTGCACTTGCATGGTCTACAAGGCCTCATGCTGTACCACTAACCTGAAGGTGTGGGTATCCATAGGGTAAATGGGTACACCCCTTCCTTTTGTATTTCACTCGTGGTTTTGGGTCCAATGGTCAGAGGGATTTGAGTGTTTTACGTGGACCATATCCAACAGCTCTGTGTTTGACATTGCTTTGTATGTTAGGCAGTGAACACCTCTGAGTGGGTGATATGCAAGGGAGTACGTATTAAGCATTTTGAGATGGTCTGTGTATGGCATGTATTTCAGGCCACTAATGTTCTTTGTGTGGTATTGCTGCTGGCTTTCCAGTTGTTATAGTTGTCTTGTGAGGTACATAGCAACAGTGGTGTTGTACTCTATTATAGTTCTAGAGTGGAGTTGGACATTGTCCTCTTCCATTCTGCATGAGACACATTTTGTGATGAGGTGTGCCACATGGGTGAGTTTCCTGACTACTGTGAGAATGTGATTAGCACAGTTGTATCCACTGTCCACCTGTGACCCAAGGTCCCTTGTCACACTTTCAGTGTGAAGTATACTATCACCTCTGTTGTAGTTCTTGGCTACAGAGTTTTTAACATTGGGGATGACAATGCACCTTTTGGCATTGAGCTAGACCCCATGGCTTTGACAACAGCCATCCGTCCCAGTGAGGCCCTTTTGTAGGATGTCCACATCTTTTGTGTTTACCATTATGGCTCCTGGTTTGCAGTCCTCTGATAAATTCAACTGCCACAGACCTGCCATGTTAATGTTTACTTCAGGGAAGTAGATACTACACAGCCTGGGAAGTTATCTGGTCCCATGGCTGCTGTGATACTGGCTTTGGAGAGTGTTTATTACCTGTGCAGCCATGATGACTGCAACTTTGCAGTCTTCCATTATGGAGATGTGCTCTTTCATGGGTGTGAGGGGGGTACAGTTAACAGTGATCCTATCTGCCAGGATGTTGGCAATATCAGTTGGCTCTGTACATTTACTGCCATTGAGCTGTAACTTGGAACAGATCTGACTGTAACCATGGCATGAACCTGTCTGTTGGGCAGAGATCTCCTGAGTAGACAGCATGCCACAGAATACAGGTTGGGTTACATTCAGTCTTGTTACATGGGGTGGCTATTTGAGACCAGTAATACTCTTGTTAAGGTACTTCATTGGTCTTTATAGCTGCTGAATATGCCTAGCCAGATTCATCACAAGTGTGTTGTGGTACTCTCTGACAGGTCTGATGACTGCTGAGTAGTGGGAACCTCTTTTGACCTACGTGCACAGACCTGGCAGTTTGTGCGAACACATACCATGCTTTTCGAACCACTTTGTGAATGTGTTTCTGGAAGTAGAGATGACTATCCACATTTGTCAGTAGATACCTAATTATCACATCTGTATTTAGCCTAAGTGTGAGAGCATGCCCAGTATGACCTTTCAGTGTGATGCTGAATGGAATCCACTACATTTGTTGGAGTGTGTGAGCATGCCCAGTATAGACATTTATACTATATGTGTATGGAAAATCAAGTTGTATTTTTACATCAGGGCTCACCTTTGTGTCATAGCTCAACAGGGATCATGCTGTGCCTGCAGGGCTTCCATACAACACTTTGCATAAACTTACCAACATTTCTACATACAGGGAGAACAGCTATTCTTTGTATATTTCTACCCGGGGGCACACCTGATTGTTACTGTGGGTGTACATAGGATGTGGGGTTCACCTGACACTTATACACATTTGCTATGCCTGCACTGCTATGTACAGGACACCATTTCAGTCTGTACTGTTGCCTATCGTAGTGGCTTGAGGCATACTACTGTACTACAGATGTTGGCATCCAATGTCAAGTATATTACACTGTGACTTCATAACCTACACAACCCACATCACACCGCCTAGCCTGATGTTCTCGGTTTACATAGGCGTGTGCGGGAGGTTACCCATTTGCCTCTTTAGGGGCATGATACTGCATTTCTTTGTGTTTGCATTAGTGTACAATTGTCCTGCTGTGTCTGTGCCATTGAAAGGCTATCATAACTTAGTGGTTCAGTACTGTGACTATAGTGCAAAGTATCCTGGGTTCAAGCCTTGTTGTTGCTTTTTATTGCCATGCTAGGCAGACCAGACTGCTTATGGAACAGTACAGCAGATATGAGCATGTTTAACTGACTTTGCTCAACTTTGGCCAACCTTGCCCAACGTTGCCCGACCTGCTAGTTGGCATGAGCAATTTTGTTTACATATACTAGATATTGGTAAAAGCAGATTAGCACTGCTTTATATTGCTTAAAACATGGCAATCATGTCTCAGGTGGTGCTGCAGGGCTGCCTATGTTGGATGCACATACTACACTCCCTATACATGTTTGAAAACAGGTAGTGTCATGTTAGGCATCCCTATTATTTTATGTGTGAGTCAGAGGGAGGTATCATTTCCATGGTTCCTGCTGAGCCAGTGTATGTGCTATGCGTTGCCTCTTTGCCAAGGCCAAGGCATACTGGGCACACCTCCTTCTGCCTACTGGGGCAGGCTCAGGTTGTTCCTCCTCCGAGTCATGCTGTGCCCGTGCAGGCCTTTGCAATGGTGGGGGGCTGTTTGGCCCTGCCCAATGCTGTTTCTGCTGCAGCTGTTTTCACAGGATCATATTGTGTAGCATAGCACATACCATGACAATTAGGGTACATGTAGTTGGTGAGTACTGCAAGGCTCCACCAGATGTGTCCAGGCACTGGAACCATGACTTGAGCATCCGAAACACATGCTTGATTATATTTTGTGTTTGTGCGTGTACCTCATTATGGAGTTCTTGTTCAGGTGTGTGTGCATTACTGATGGGTGTCATCAGCCACGGCTCCAGTGCATATCCAGCATCCCCCACTAGGTGACCATCAGGGATGTCCCCATTGGCAAATGTCTGGTACAGCTGTGTCAGATGCCAGATTTGGGAGTTGTGGTAGCTTCCAGGGCAGCCAGCACACACATTCAGTATTATGCCCTGGGCATTGCACATGACCTGACAGTTGATGGAGTGGAAGCCCTTGCGGTTGATGTAGGCCCTACCCCGCTTACCGGCTGGTGCTTTGATGTGCATGTGCGTGCAGTCAACTGCACCCACTACTTCAGGGTATTCTGCTATTTGCTGGAAGAGATGCATATTGCTAGCCAATACCTCACGGGAATTGGGGAAATATACATGATCACCATCTGCTGACATGGCATTCAGGAACTGGTGCAGTACCCTGGATGCTGAATCCTGTGAAATCCCCATTATATCACCAGTTGGTCTCTGGAAGATACCTGTTGCTAGTATTCTTAGGCCAACACATACCTTGGTTTCCACTGGGATGGGTTCCCCTCTGTTGATTCTGAGTGTGAGGTGTGGCCTGCACAGCTAAACAATTTGCTGCAGGAGCTCTCTGTCCACTCTATAGTGCTCTACTATTTCCAGCTCATGTAGCCCCTGGTGGGTTACCCTGGGTTTGTACACTCTTCTAAATCTCCAAACTGTGGGTTGCTCAGCAGCATTCGCAATGGCACCACCCTCAGCATCTTGCACATGTTGCCTTATAATAGCAGTGGCAGCCCATAACATTCTTTTGTCTCAGTTAAGCTTTTTAAGTTTTCACTTCTCTTTGTAGACTGCAGTGTTACAATGTTTCTGAGAAATACATGGGGGAATGTTGTTTGCAGAGTTTTAAGTGCTGGGCTGGGCTAGGCTAGTGTACTGCCTGTGTAAGTGGTTGATTCTGATTGATTTCACCTGGCAGCTCTGCTAGTTCTCCTTGGTTAACGTCCTACTACTTCCTTTCCTTCCTTTTCCCATTTCTGTTTCCACAGGGGGCAGCGCCATGCAAACAAGCGCAAACACGAGCACACGCACGCACACGTGCGCACACAGGCTTACACAGGCTTACATGGGCTTAGGCAGGTGCACAATCATGCATACACACTTAGACAGCCTTACACAGGCTTACACTGGCGCACACACGCGCACACAGGCTTAGAACCAATTACAGGTGCGTGCACGCGCACACACAGTGTAAGCAGCTTTGCAAGAAACTTCAGTGATAACCACGGCGTACACCTTCGGTTTCTGGGTTTCAGTTTAGACAACTGTAGACATGCCTCTTCCAGTCCTGAGTAACTCACAGCAACCACATGCCACTCTGCTCCAATAAGCTTAAAGTCTTTTTGATACATACCTCCTCATGATATTACCAATCTTCTACTCTGTTACTCCCCTAATCCTACTCTTACACTCTAAGGACATGGTTCACATGGCAGAGAAATTTGGGATTCACTATCCTTATGCTCATTTGCATAGGATTGCCTACTAATGCTTGGTTACATCTCTCAGACTGAGCTTCCCCCCTTAGCAACCACTACTCAGTAGCCATGTTGTCTTCAGCCTGCCATTCACCTGCATGGCAGGTGAATATTTTGAATAAAATCCCTATTTGCGGCTTTTATTTTTTGTTTTTAGGGTTTTTAGAGCGCCGCATGTTTGCCCGGTGCTGCGCTATGCTTAAACATCGGAGCTTGAGGAAAAAAAATATTATTTTATTATTTTGCAACAGATAAAAATGCCAATGGCCGTATATCTGGCCATTGGCATGCTTCCTCAACTGGATGCATCCTTTATTTGGAGCTGTCATAGCTCCGTTTTGCTATTTGCAGAATGGTACTCAGTTGCCAACCGAGTACATTTCTGCAAATAACACTACTCTTACTCAGACAGGTTAGTGTTTCCTGGATCGCAAACTTATCTCATTTGCATAGCTTTCAGCAGGAAATGAGGTAATTTGCATAAACTAACCCTGTCCGTGCAAGAGTCGTTTTAGGAGCTCTCTTGCATGCCCCTGCCGGCTGTTCCTGGATTGCTCGGCAGACATGTTGGCTTGCTGAAGTCTTACTCTTCTCTTAGACTCCATGCAAGCCTTCATGAAGCCGGCCCCATGTGTTGTCAGTCTAATCAGATCAACAAAAATAAATACCAACAATAACGTTCAGTGTAAGTTCTTGCAGTAAAGCTTAGCTAATGTACAGTTTATATCCAGGAAGCCTGGTTTGAGATAGATTTGGTCACAATCTGCTATCTGTCTTCATAAACAAGGAAAATATAAACTTCAAATTGCGTATTAATGTGACTGCATTATTTATCATAAATAGTAGATGCAAATGTGAAAGAAAGATGTTTTTCAAAATCTTGTTGTTAATGTTACCTGAGCTAATTAGTGGCCTGTTTAAAAGTTATATTTGAGGGATATATATTAATTTCTGCATTAGATGGAATCCATGAAAGAGATGAGCCATACAAAAGGGCAAAGAGATACTCTGCAATGTATTATTATTAGACATAATCTTTATTTTATGACTTGGAATTACTGCACATTCAGTAATGACAAATCCCTGTTCTATGGGAGAGAGAGAGACTGAACATTAAATCAAACTATGCTTGGAGGTCATTATTAGTGTTATACAGTCTGAAACAATTTTTGTTTAAAGGCTCATGTAACTAGAAGTGCTAAAGCGTGTATGTTTTCTGCTTTTCATGTACATGCTAGGGAGCAGTGATTAGAGATTAACAGAATAAGAGAAAAACACTTGGGTGCCACGCTTCATTAGGCACGTAAGCAGCAGTACATACAGAGTCACTGTATGCTGTGAGCATTCACTAGCAATCACTGAGACACTTTACTCAGAATTATCTAACATTTCTCTGGCAATTGTAGCACCATTCTCAATTACTACTTTGCAATAGATTCTTCAAGAAGATAATAGGTGTATTTCATAAAAGCACATTGCAGTGTTTTTTTAATAAATTGATAAATTGTCATTCTACTCACAGCAAAACTGACTGCTACAGTGGCTCAAAACAAGAAAAAGTCAACAGCAATTATAGGTCCCCTAGGAAGATGACTCAAAAAGACAAAAATGCAGTGTGATGCTTTATATGTAGGTGTAAACAATAAAGTAAAGCAACTGATTTATTTGCTGTATTGTTATAGCTGCTGATTCTGAAACATCTGCTATAGCCTGTCGAAATGACTTCTTCCACAACTGTTCAGTATTTTTTAATAGAAAAATCAATTGAACAATAAATAATATTAATCAATGTAGCAATCCTACTGACAAAATGAGAAATAAAAAGACAGAGCTTCAGTGTCCAACAGAGACCTTACGAACAACATAGGACTACAGTTAAGAAGTATTGGTGTTAAATTTTGATTTTTTTCTAAGAATATGTTTCACTTTTTATTGCAGATCTTTCGCCATGTATTTGAATAATATACATTCATGATTCATTGGTGTATTATGTTAATTTTGCAAAGCCAAATAAAGACACTAATTGTACATATACTAGTAGATTAAATTTAGATCAGCAGTCACTTATACCTCCTTTGAACATGAGCTCTACATATACACTTTTTTCCTCATATCTTAAAATAAAGATGGAGTACACTGATTCTAATAAAACTGCCGTATTTGTTTTACTTTGCAATTCTTTATAATTTTCCTCACTATACTCAATGGCAATCTACTTTCTCATGCCTGCTCAGGATGAGCACAAGTCTAACCTGAGTCTGTCCACTTACATGTGTTCAGATATGGCAGCACACTCTACACTTGCTGAAGTTATTCATATGTGCAGTGCTTTTGTGTACATGGCTTATGATACACCTCTCTTTACTTTTATCTTATGCTGCTCCACTTTCTATTCTCTTGGACAGCTGAGTTATATGAGGTTTTGCTCTGATCACAGGTTGTTCCCACTACAACCTCTTTTCCAAAGCTCCAACCACTATACTCCATTTTTCATCTATCATCCCAGATTGGCAAGCATTTTCTTTTCATAGGTTCATAGATTCATGGGATGATATGAGGCTATTGCCTATGAGGCCCTTATAAGCATAGCCAAGAATTTTGCCCATGTTCCCTCAAAGTTAGCACCTGTTTCCCCTGTCCATCAGGGACACAGGTGGGATCCCAGTGGTCTATTTCTGTTTCCCATCTAGTCATCTAGGTTCTTCTTAAAGAGGGCTAGAGAGGTACTCTGCTTGACATGGAGAGGGAGTCTATTACACAGATGGAGGAGTCTTTGGGACACAAATCTATCCCTCCAACAAGTTTTATTAATGTCACAGACCAGGTTGAGGCCTTGCATGTGAGTTGTATGAGTGGAGTTTGTCTTACAGATATGCAGCAGCTCCATCAAGGCTGGGTCTGAAATGGCCTTGTATGCCAGACAAGGTCACCTCTGAGCAGTCTGTATGAGACTGAGTAGAGGGACAGGGCTTTTAACCTATCTGTATAGGATAGGTGTTTGACACCTTGGATTTTCCTGGTCAGGAACCTCTGTGGTCTCTTCAACTGCTGCATGTGCTTGGCAAGATACATGCTGAAGGGGACATTGTACTCGATAATGGGTCTGATAAGGGAGGGGTACAGGGATGTTTTGACCTGCCTGCTTTTTCTGGATGAAATACCCTTATTTATGAGGTGGGCCATGTAGAAAGCCTTCCGTACAACAGAGGCAATGTGGTGGTCAGAAGTCAGGTTGCTATCAACCTGGGTGCCCAAGTCCCTCACGACTGATTGCATGCTTAGTACATTGTTATTAATGTGATATTTAGTGGGGATGCCATTTTCCCCAAAGGGGATAATGATGCATTTCTTGGCATTCAGCTTGAGGCCATGCATCTGACACCAGTCATTAGTTTGGGTAAGACCCTCTTGGGGGATGTTCACATCACTAGGGGAATTTTTATTCATAACATTCCTTCCTCTTCCAGTACTCCTGTCAGTCCTAAATTAATATATTGTATTCCCATGTATGACACTTTGTTGTAGTTATTTATTTAATTTGTTGACTGGAGTAGATTTCTGATATGCATGGACCATTTTCTAGTTCAGTCCAGGCTCTACATAATATAAAACATGTACCAATGCATATAATATACACTAAAATGAATTAAAGCCACACTGTCTAGCTGAGAGTGTATAGAGGAAGAACAATATCCAAAAGATATAAGACAGAAACAAAATTAGCCAAGTTATCAATATGTTCATAGGTGTAAACTAGATGAATGACCGCTGGGGTCTTTATAAGTCTAGCCATGCAACCCAAATGTATCCCATGACTTATTCTGCCTTCGAGCTTATTTCAAGGGGTGTATGTAAGTTACAGCATGAGTTAACTGTGGCTTCTGTCCATCAGACAGATAGGTGTCAAACCAAGGGGTGAATTTCTCATTTCCTATAAATACAAGGAATGATGTTAATGTGAAAAATTATTTATAGGAGAGGGGCAGGGTAGAATTGAATGGCAGGGAGTTGTGAGAGAAGAAATGTGGGCAATGTCAGTGAGTCCAGCACCAATTAAATTGATTAGAGATGAAAAAAGAGGAAGCAGAGAGAGGAGACGTAAAATTAGGCACTTTTGCTGTTCTGGAAGCAGTTGTTTTGCTTTTTTTTAGAATATTTTTTTTGAGTATTATTTGGAATCTTTTGAGGGAGCAAACATCTTTACAGTATTTGTTAAGCATTTCTGTGGTTTTAGGGTTATTTTTATTTATTTATTTATTTTACATTTGTTTACCAGGAAAGTCCAACTGAATACATGTCCTGTTTCAGCGGAGGCCCGTGGAGAAAAGCTCCACATGTAACAAACAGTAACATAAAATAACATTTATACAAAAAAGTAAATCAAACTGATTACATAACTATTGCATAAGATAGATTAATACAAAGATTAATACATAAGATTAATACAAAGAAACTGTGATTGCTGCAATGTTATTTATTTATAGGGGTTAGAAGGGCTCTTTCTGAGCTGAGAAAAGATCTAACATGGTAATTTAAAAAAAATTTGCAATTTGGGACATGTAGCTAGGAATGGAAATACATTTTACTGTAGCAATTTATGGCTAAGGATACAAAGTAGTAATATGGATCTTTCATGTGCATGAGACTTAAAAAGGATATGCTAGATGACAGATATATGTCTAAGAGAATACCCCTTCTCTGGAACAGATGTCTCATCCATGTGAAACAGAGTTCTTCCCTTAATATATTCAAACATAACCTGGACCAGTAGAAATCCAAAATCCACTCCCTAGTCAGTCACCTATGTCTCCAATGGATAGAGGCAAACTGTAAATGTTTGACCATGCATGCCCTAGCTTTCATATACCCCTAAAAATAACCTCTAAGACACTAAACCTATTGGATACATTTGGGTGCATGGCTAGGCTTAAAAGGTCCTTGTGGTCATGATCGCAGTAAATACCTATGAGCCTTTGAGCCTATGTATTGATAGCCATTTTGCTTTGGTTAGGACTGAGCAGTGGTGTCCTCTTTGAGGGGCAAGGGTGATAAACTTGCAGATATTACTGGACAAGGTTTGGAGGCTGGACGGATTTTGTTTAGATGCAGCAGCTATTATGGAAAGGCCAAATTCAAGTTGGGGAAGCAATAACCCTTTACTTTATGTAATCCTTCTTTCCTTCAGGAAAAAGGAAGTGGAATATTTCCCTTGCCCAAAATAATTATGTTAATTGTTTCTGGACCATTATGTGCATTCCTCTATCAGTGGAATGATAAAAGGCCATGTGAATGTGTATGATATCCTGTTCCTCTGTGCTGCTCTTAAATTCCTACAGGAATAACATGTGACTCTGGTAACAAACCCACTTTCATGCCCACAGATAAGTGCATCACATGCATCACTCTGTTTATCATAGTCTAGTGCTTTCAGATGCAGTTTCAGTGATAAGCTTTTGTGTCCTGATAGCCATACTGATCTCATACCTGTCTAAGCAGAAGCCCACTTTACAATACTTTCTCAATCACTGTGTACAACAGTCATCTTCATCAAAGTGCCTTGCAGACTGACTGCACATTTAAGGTGCTATACTTCTGTCTGCCATAAATTCTACTGACGCCAGTTGAGATCATTGCTTCACCATATGTTTTGGTATTTTTGTATTGAAGGAACAGCTGCCACACAAATCTGCTGCTAGTACTTTGTGTTTAAAAGCCATCCTCAGAACTGTGAAATGAGCACTCAACTATTTCTGCACGTTTTATGTTGAAATGAAACTACACTGCTACCCTGTAATATAATACAGGTATACTGCCTTTAATTTTCTACTTTGATTTGTCTAACATATATATTGTGAAACCAATTTGTTCATATTCAACACTGTATAACTTTTGTCTCTTTTTTTAAGTATTATCATCTATTAGTGTAAACGGTGCTTGTAAAAGACCTACTTAGTGATTGTATAACCTCTTTTGTAAACTGCTGCATTTGTTGGAGCTTTTCTCCTCGGGTCTCCACTGAAAATGGGTCCCAAGCCCAGTTGGACTAACCCAGTTAACAAATGTCAATAAATAAATAAATAAATACTGACCATCCAAATTAACCTTGCCCTATAAACTCTTGCTTGTCTATCCTGATGCTACATGCAGAGTTTTTGCTTACTTGATTTGAGTTCTTAGTAAGACACACGTACGTTCTTATCTAGATCATTCTTTTCCTTTATCAAAAGTATTAAAAGTGAGCCTTCATGGGCATATCCAGACATTTGCCATGCAGGCTACAGTGTATAGGTTTTAAAAATAATTAATGAGTGTGACTGCCTCGGCATGGGGGGGGGGTGGCTGACATATTGTTTACCTCACAGATACAAAGTACAGAGTTGTTTCTGTCCTCTTATCATTGGCTAGCCCTGTACTAATCTCTAGACTAACAGCATGTTACCTATGGCCTTTATATTTTGTGCAATGAGATGTGCTAGAATTATTTTTTTAATTGGTATATTTGTCCTGCAAATTCAGTATGATGCCATCTAGCCAGATGATCACATAGTGGATTTCTTGCATTCTTTGTATGCTGTGCTTGTTGAGAAATATCTGCTCCATAGGACATTCACTCATTGGCTATGTCCAGCAACTTGGTTTGGATTTTCTTGGCTTGCACTCTTTACAAACTTCCCTTGTCTGTGCAACACACCGTTAAAGTTACAAGAAACAATGATTTCCCACATCAGAGTTGGTTAAAGATGAATTTTCTAAGACTTTTATTTTCTTTTGGATGTCTCGTCATCTTGTCCAGGTCTCTTGGTTGTGAAATATTAATAATTATGTTAAAAAGGCTTAGACCTGGCATAGATAGATACACACCTGATTATGACTAGGTTGTCTCCAGGAAATAGCATGGGGAAGAACGGGATGCTTATACTAGGGGGCAGTCAAGGTTGTGCTATGGGATGATCACATTTGAAGAGAGGTAGTAGGCACAGAAATAAACTGAATTGTGTCTTTGTCTTGCCAAGGATATGTGCATGGTAGCCTTTCTCATGGGTGCATGGAAGCATACCCTCAGACGCAGAAAGCAGTATACTGCCCCTAGTTAACTTGGGTAACCTATCCTCCACTCAAGGGAGATATTAGGGTATAATATGAGAAAATTATAATGGCTGCCTCTATGACAGCTCTTGCAGCAACTCTCAACTAAGGAGGAAAAAATGGGCATAACAAATTTTTAAAGTGCACCACGAAATAGAATGACACAATCTGTCCTTTTCAGAAGCATCCTGTTCACTCTTGAAATTGATAACTGTAGTTTTAAGTGGTTGCGGTGAGGTTGCAGGGCTCTGCTGTGATCTTATGGCTCAATGTCTTCTTAATGTCTGTTTCATTCCTGACAGGTAAATGAAATCCTGTTTATGCTTTCAGTCTTCAGATTATCCCTTCATTCCCTCTGTCATGTCACAAATTTTTTCACCCTGTTTATCATTCAATTCCCCCAAAAATCTGTTTTGCCTGTAAGGCTCAATTAGGCATTGCTGTTAAATGTATCTTCGTAATTTGATCTCCCACTGCCCCACAGTGAAGTATACAATATTGCCTTATTTAAGAAAGTTTCTTTTTATCTTTGCTGTGATTTACAAAAGGACACCAAGACAATTGAATTGGTCTTAGGTCTTTTCATTTCCATTCTTTATAGATATGAAACTGTGGTGAGCTGCAAACTTTATCTAAACAATGTGGAGGTGAAACATCTGTGATACCAGCATTAAATTAGTCCTTTATTTCTAAAGACTACCACACTATCTTCAGAGTTTTTCCTTAGGGTAGTGTCATCAGCTATAAAGGAATAATGCAGCCATTCTTTATGCTGTACAGATCACTGTTTTTAAATACCTGACTTTTTAGCTCAAAAGAGATCCTGTACTATCAAATTATTTGTATTAATAGATTATTTATTTATTTATTGCATTTGTTAACCGGGAAAGTCCACTGGGCCGAGAAGAGCCCATTTTCAGTGGAGGCCCGGGAAGAAAAGCTCCTCATTAATTATATACGAAAGTAAAAAATATAAAATACATAGGACAATTTTGAGCAGGACTAACATTTCATTAGTTACATCCAAGTGATGACTCAATACATGCAAGAGTGAGAATTGTTGAAACACAGGAGGTATTTTTTGCAGGACATACACATGTGAAGGAGGAATAGCAGAAATAGTGATAATGTCTTACAGTCAGGTAAAATTACGGAAGTAATGATACTAATTATGTGGTCAATGGGAACACTACAAAGGCCAGCAATGCAGTTGTACCTTATGCAAACAATAGCAGACATGTTAAGTTGATAGATATTGCATTCAATCTATCTTACAGGCACCATGACCTTCACTATCTGGTAGCCTGTTTTGAATAACATGCCTTGCTACTAAGCCCATGCCTTGCTACTAAGCCTTATTAGAGAGAGAGAGAGAGAGAGAGAGAATATGTACACCTGTAGGTCCAAAACTGGACAATTGAGTGAACCTTATCGCCCAACACAAGAAGAATTCTATCCTTGTGTTCTTCACACTAATGACTATCAATCATATGTTGTTCACTAATGTGTGATTCCTGGGTTTTCTAGTTCAATATCAAGATTGCAGGGCTGTGGAAATTTCTCCTTTGACCAATATGCAATTATTTCAGACAGAGTATTTAAAAGTAACAGGAGCACAACAGGTGCTGCTCTTCAATATGCCAGATGTATAAAGGGTGTCCAATAAAAAAATGGTTTTCTTCCTACTTTTTGATAAGGATGAATGTAGAGGATTTCAGTCTTTGCAATCTTCTGTGTGTCACACATACTGCGCTGATGTCATAAGACTTGCAATTTAGTCATTGAGCCATTACAGAACCATATGTGTGATCACCTTTGAAACAAATGATTACAAAATTGTACCAAGCCATTTTCCTACATGAATCATTCAACATCCTCAAGTGTAGTTTCGTATGATCTCAAGATGTCCTTTATGATGAGGCAAAAACATTAGTGAAGCCACTGTCTCCCTGATCAGAGTTGCATACCTCTTTTGGCATAAAAAGTCAATAATGTCATCCTCCAGGTACCCTTCTCTACACTGCCTGAAATGTCAGTGACATGGCGCAGGATGGTTCTCAAGTTGCAGCACATGCACTGTTTTAAGACTTGCTCCTTTACTCCTGTAACTAAATTACTATAGTTAGCTATTGTGAATCAGCATTAGAAAAGGAATATCCATAATCGTATTAAAAAAACAGCTGTCTTCACCAATAACCTATTACCATCAAGTAAATCAGTAGATTCCTCCAATTTATCTTTCCAGAGTGACATCCCATAGCAACAACAGTAATAATAATTATTAGATCCCTCTGACAATCTTAAATCATATCTGATCCTACTAAGAAATATACCCAGTGTTGTTTCATTGGCCTTCTTTACATTCAGTTGCAAATTTTCCAACAGAATGTCTTGTCTGGCCTGAATAAATGGGTGTATATCATAACATCGAAGAAGTAAAACTTTGAATGTTATAACATCGAACCCAAAACAGCGAACGCTGAAAATAGCGAAGCTGCAGAACATCGACTTCTTTCCTAGGGAAAGAATTCAGTGGGCTGTTTCTGCTGCTTTGCTATTTTCTCCACTGTGGTGCGAAAGGTACGGACCGGGTTAAGGTAAGTGTGCGAATGGACCGGGTTAAGGTGAGTGTGGGAATGGGATAGTTAGGGACCTTAGGGTTAGGGAGTGGGTAAGGTGAGTGTGCGATAGTTAGGGACCTTAGGGTTAGGGAGCGGGTAATGTGAGTGTGCGATAGTTATGGACCTTAGGGTTAAGGAACGGGTAAGGTCAGTGTGTGATAGTTACAGACCTTAGGGTTAGGGTTTGGGCTAAGGTAAGTGGATATATTGTAGTGTATGTATGGTTTAGTGTAGGGTCAGAAGTAGGATTTTAAGTGTACATGTGTGTGGATTACTTTTTTTGGTGTGCTTGTGTTGTGTGTGTGTGTTCCTCGGAACAGCGATTTTTTCCCCTGGGATTATATTACATTTCGAAATTCCAAGTTCGAGCTTATGGTGCTCGATATTTTGGGATTTTGATTATGTGGTATAAACCTGAATAAATGGTCTGCAAGACTGATGGTCTCCTATAACTCCTTCACAGACCCTTTATTTTTTTCTTTATGATGTAGTCAATATAGCTATGCAACTTCTACTGATATTTTTTGGCACAGAACAATATTGTACTTCATTATATTCAGCTATTAATCCAAGAAATGCCTCAACTGTCATTAGTCCATTGTGTTTACCTGACTTTGAAACACAGCAAAATAGTCATATAGTTCTATGAAAAACTGCACATCATTCTACCTGCATTCTTTCCTCTCTGGCATGACTAAGAAGTAATTTAAATAACTCACATTTTTCAGTAGATTGTTTTCCAACCATGTAAAAAATGGCTTCTATCACCTAAGTGAAAATTAAAAGAAAATTGAAGAAGAATGAAGAGCTACTTCTGGAAATGATGTCAAAGGCCAAAAAAAACTCTGAAACCAACTAGAAGGCCTCACTGTGGGAGTTAAAGTGCTCAAACTCAAATTCTTCAATAGTAATTCCTTTATAAAAATGGCTATTTATCTAATGCCATTATCCTTCTTATCTTCTTTTTCAAATATTTGAAAATTGTATGCACTCCTCGATTTAATTACATCAGCAATCAAAATTTAATTAAAATTTCTCAACCCAGACACTGTTTTGCTTATAGAGTTAACTCAATTCTCTTTGACATAAATAAAAACATATTCACTGCACTAAATCATTGCAAGATTTGCACTTGGTTAGTAGACTTTTCATGTACATTTCATATAATCAGACACTACATTCCTTTAAGCGGACTCTCTTATGAGTGACTGTTTTATGTACTATCCTTTGGTTCATTAGTTACTTTGAAAGTACATCTCATGCAATCAGCTTTGATGACATCATCTCTCCATCACCTAACAGTTCCTTCAAACACTCTTCAATACTCCATAAAGCTCTGGCCAATGTCTGTGTTCCATATTAGTAATTTTTTGAAACTCTGCTATGCTAACATATTTGTCCAGTATGATGGGGGATTGTAGTATAGTCAGTTTAACAATGGAAATAACTCTGTTCATGCCTATTTGGCCAGCTCAAGTATGCAAATAAATACCCTCAAAACGGAATACATTATGTTTAGCAATATAACAATTTATTTTCTACCTGCTCCTAACATGATTACTGCTTTTGTTCACAGCTCACTTGACTGTTACTGTTATCTTTCAATCATTCTTGGAACACAATCTTAGATTCTCATGAAGTTTGTCATTGTAATAATGAAAATGTAAAAATCATCAATGATGAATGGCAAGCAAATGCTAAACATATTTATGTTATACCATAGTTAGCACTTTTATCTCATCAAAATGCTAACCGACATCATCAGAATATAATATACATCACATTTATAGGCTGACAAAAAAGGTTTATGTTATATATTTGAACATTCAAAATATCGAATACCATATATTCGAGACCATATGGTCGATATTTGAATGTTCGAATATATAATAAAAAAAAAAAAAAAAAAAAAAAGAAAAGAAAAACACACCTTAAAGGTGCGAGCAGAGGGGGCAAGCCCCCCGCAACCCCCCACACCCCCTACTTAAGTATACCAACTCCAAGACCGCACTTCAGTGCAGAAAAGGGAAATTCTCCCATTCTGCACCGTACGGCGCCATTAAAGTCAACCTTCGAACACTTGAAATGTCGATCATATGGTCTCGACCATATGACGTTTAACATTTCAAGCTTTCGTTTATTTGACATAGACCCAATAAAAATCACATGGCATAAAGCACATGACCGAATGTAAAAAATAATATTCACCGCATTTATAGGCTAATAAGAATCACATGACATAAGATACGTTTACTAATGCAAAAATTAAACATCAAACTGTCATTATTTTAACTTTTTTCATTAAAAACACGTGTAAAATGTATATATTTATTAATGCATCCACAAGCAGGGTCATTCAATAGAATCTGCCATTTATATTCACAAAGTTACAAACTGATTTCATTGCCTCTTCCCCTGATATTAACAGTATCATGTTCAATTAGATAAAAAAAAAAAAACTTTTGCAAGAACAGCAGCCAAGTGAATGTTCATACAAACCATTACAAATGTTTATAACTTGTAGTGTGATAGCTGTACTTAAAGATCCTGGTGAGAAGTTCCCTTAATGCTTTATGCACAAAAATAATTCACATCCTGAACATACCTGTATATAAACCACAAAAAATAAAACAATTCAGATGGAGCAAAGGATCGGTTATAATGGGAATAAAACAGATGGGAGAATTAGTAGCATAGCTACAAAAAATACAGTACTTACATTTATAATGTAGAACTTACCTTGGCCAACTTAAAATAAGGTTCTAAGATCTGCTTAAAGTTATTGGGATTTATGTTAATAGGTTTAGTGTTACCAAGCTGACTAATGTCTGACTAATGAACTTTGGGTCCAAAGAAAAATAAATAATCCAATTTCCCATACTTGCAGTCTTAATTTCCTGACTGATTAAGAGTGTGAGAGAATCATAGCCACTTTCCAGTTCACATTGATGTTGACAGTTCTTCATAAACCACCTTTCTTACCATAAAATCATGAATCAACTGCTGCAAATAGAACTTTGTCTACCCACTTAAAAGTATTTGCTCACATAGCCTTGTATTCATATTCTCTTAATTCATTGTTAGGTGGCAAATTGCTAAATATGTGACAATTATCTTTAGCATTTTTAGGGGCAGGGGAATTCATGCTGGAGTAATGCAAAATGAATTACTTGCTACATTCTTATATGAAATCTTTGAGCCCAATTCGCATTATTATACAATTTTAAAATTGCACATATTCAAAAAGCAAATATCAGTTATGCTTCATTTAGCTGTATACTTAAAATAATTATCTGATCAAACAATTCAATAAAATAAAACAATTAATTTTCTCTGACAGACCGAATAAAATGTCATCTATAAAGTGGAAGTAATGCTTATCATTAATGAAGAGCACTACATTAGATACCACATTCTGTTCCCAGTATTTTAATATTAAATTAATGTGACTAGGTGCCATTGAAATCCTCCAACAACCTGATATTACAATATCCCCTACTCTTACTTTTCAGTACAACAGTGTAATTATACAACTCCCCCCATTAATATTCAAAAATGTGCATGCTTATTGGTCAGCGTGCACGTTGTAAATCAAAGTTATAGTAATGGAAAAAGGTCCGGTCGCCCGGACTTTTTCCATTACTATAACTATTTTTTCACACTGTTTCGCTATGTTAAACGAGTTTAACATAGTGAGACAGCTTTAAAAAAAGCAACTGAGATTCTCCGTTGCTTTTTTAAAGCTGTCTCGCTATGTTAAACTCCTTTAACATAGCGAGACAGTTTGTAAAAAGCAAAGGAGATCTTGCTTTCTCCGTTGCTTTTTTCAAAACTGTCTTGCTATGTTAAATGGGTTTAACATACCGAGACAGCTTTAAAAAACGCAACAGAGCTTCTCTGTTGCTTTTTTAAAGCTGTCTCGCTATGTTAAATGGGTTTTAACATACCGAGACAGCTTTAAAAAAAGCAACGGAGATTCTCCGTTGCTTTTTTTAAAGCTGTCTCGCTATGTTAAACCCATTTAACATAGCTAAACAGTTTGTAAAAACAATGGAGATCTTGCTTTCTCTATTTCTTTTGCCCACAGTTCTGATATACTGTACTCATGACCAAACCACGCCAACTGTGGGTAAATCCAGCATTACCCACACCCAGGCGTGGGTTATTGCTATAATAACTAACAAAGCAGCTGTATCAGCTGTAACATTCCTTATCTTCCAATAAAAATCAAAAAGAATCTGTAACATAAGACAGCTTTAGGAGGTAAAGATTCTGTACTCTGTTCAAGTAATATTGTAGCTGGTTAACATATAGAAATGAATGATGCAATGACTGGTTTTAAAAGAAGAATGTCTGCCTGTGAATGCACCTTCTGAAGAACAAAGATGACAATTTGGGATGAGGTACACTTAACCATTGAAATAAGCCTGCATACATTATTTGCTGGAAAAACAATCCAAGCATTCATTATAATGTCTGTATGCCCTTTTAACATCAATTCTAGATACTATTTTTATAAAGCTTAGAGTTATTTAACTTGACTTCCATTTTTGTCACAGAGTCAATTGCATTCATTATAACTAAAGCCCCTCCCTTATCTGCTTTAATAATTAGGGTAATTTTGTCAGTTTTTAATGAAATTAATATCTCCTTTCCCTTGAGTTCAGTTTGAAACATCTATTAGTTTTATTGCTTAAAATATTTCTGATGTTTTCTGCAACAACAGGAACTAAGGGGTTGAAAGCACTATTAGCTAGAAAAAAAACATTCTGAACATGAACAATAGCAAAACTGCTGATCATCATTATATATAAGTTCACATTTATATTGAATGTGTTCAGTTTTGCAATGGTTCACACTGTCAAGTGTAGCAGAAGAAACGAAGAAACATCCTTTAGATAAAAGTCTTACCTTTTCGTGGACTGATCTGTAGCAGAATGACTGAAAACTGCAAATCCAAAAGTAACAGCACCCTTTAAAACTGGATTCCTGTATTATTTTTTTTTCCTTTGTATTGACAGACATGATATTTATTCTTCTTTTACTACAATTTCCCATGTGCAGCATTTGTCAAAGTCCTTTGCTGATGCCATTCATTATAATTCTGAAAAAAATGGACTTTTGTGCAGCATTCACGTTAACCTTGAGTGCTGGATTTTGATTGGCTTGCTACATACTTTGCAGGCTTGTTGAATCACTACTTTTACACTCCTCAAGTGTGGAGAATGCTTTTGAGGGGGTTGATTAATATTCTACAAGGAATTTGCCTGCCTTTTAACTTCTTTATTCTGAGTTTTACCTTTAGCAGCTGAAGAATAAAATCTTGCAGACTGCAGAGAGGACAATCCAGAGCTTATCCAAACACTGCTGTCTTGGTTTGTGGTTTATTGATCTTTATTGTTAAAAAGAGGTGCTACTGGGAACAATACTGAGCAAAAGCCACTGTGCACATTCACATGTGATGTAAAGGAATTCCAGCTATGGTATGACTTTCAGAACTTGTACATAGGATCATAGGAGGTTACTAGGCTATTGGTCCTGAGGCTCTTATAAGCCTAGCCAAGAGTTTAACCCATGTTTAGACAAATCAGGACCTGATGTCCCTGTCCAGCAGGGACATGGGTGGAATCCCAGGGGTATATTTTCTGTTTCCCATCTAGTTATCCAGGTTGCATTTAAAAAGGGGTAAAGAGGTACTCTGCTTGATGTGGAGAGGGAGTCTATTCCATAGATGCGGGAGTTTCTGGGACACAAAATTGTCCCACCAGCAAGTCTTGTTGATGTCATAAACCAGGTTGAGGCCACACATGTGGGTTACTCGAGTGGAGCTTGACTTGTGGACATGCTGCAGTCCCATCAAGGTGGGGTCCGTGATCACCTTGTATGCCAGACAGAGGTCACCTCTGAGTAGTCTGTATGAATCTGAGTAGAGGGATAGGGCTTTTATCCTATCTGTGTATGGTAGATGTGTGAGGCCCTGGATTTTCCTGGTACATGCCAAAAGTGGCATTGTACTCAATAATGGGCTTTATAAGGGAAAAATACAGGGATGCTATGACCTCCTTGTCCCTGGATGAGATACCCTTGCTTATGAGGTGGGCCATATAGAAGGCTTTCCATACAACAGAAGCAACATGGTGGTCAAAGTCAGATTGCTATCAACCTGGGTGCCCAAATCCCTCACGACTGATTGAGTGCTTAGGACATTGTTATTAATGTGATCATTTCTGGGGACATCACTCTCCCCAAAGGGGATGATGATGCATTTTTTTGGTATTCAGCTTCAGGCCATGTTTCTGGCACAAGTCATTTGTCTGAGTGAGATCCTCCTGGAGGATGTCCACATCACTAGGGGAAATGATGACAGCACCCAGCTTTCAGTCATCTGCAAACTCAGTCAGTCATAGCTCACTGATTTTGGCCTGCACCTCAGAAAAGTATATCCCACATAACAGAGGCCCCAAGACCAAACCCTGGGGTATACTGCTTGTTACAGGTCTACTGCTTGAGGTGGCTTCCCCTATTTTGACTACGTGGGTTCTATCAGTGAGCCAGTTTGCTACCCATCTGGTAACATATGGATTGATGCCTTGTTGAGAGAGTTTATCTATTATGCCCGAGCGGGGAATAGTGTCAAAGGCTTTTGACAGGTCAAGGTAGGTGCTGTGCATCATTTTCCCCTCATCCATGACTTTGGTGATTGAATAAAAGAATTCGACCAAATTTAGCAGACATGACCTCCCCTTAATGAAGACAAACTGTGTCAGATCAAGTATTTGGAGGTTTCCAATGTCCTTGTTAATGAGGTCCATGATAATCCATTCCATAGCCTTGAAGATCAGGATAGTTAGGCTGATGGGTCTATAATTTCCTGGATCGGTGGATGCTCCACTTTTGCATAAAGGGATGACAGTGGCTGTCCCCCACTCAACTGGGATGAAGCCAGTACTCAGGCTTTGGTTGAATAGGGTGCTTAATGGTGTTGCACGTTCCTGCCTGAGTTCATGTAAGATGCAGCCTGGGATGTTATTGGGTCCCATGGAGGCTGTATTTTTTGCCTTTGAGAGAGTAGTAATGCCCTGTTCACTGGATATAAGGGGAAGGTGGCTTGTACTGAGGACGTCCTGATTTACTGATGGCGGGACAGAGGGGTAAAGTTTTCGCTGACTCTGTCAGCCAGCAAGTTTGCTATATCTTTGGCATTTGTATATGTGCTATCCTTGTCCACCAGTTCTGAACAGAACTGGGTGCTTCCTTTGAAGTTGCGGACATATGTGAAGAAGGTCTTATGACTGTCTGTAGTAGATGTGGCCAATTTGGACTTGAAGTTTGCTTTGGAGGATTTCACTAGTGCTCTCATTTGCTTGTTCAGGCTAAGGAGAAATTGCTTCTAATTAGGAACATGCTCCTTTTTGGTCTTGGACAGCAATTATTTATTAATATATAGAGTTTATTTATTGCAGATGTCCACCAGACAGGTTTACTCTTCATTGCAGAGGATGATTTAGTGGTGTCGGATATTCCTGATTGCATGCATCTATATAAATGCTTGTATAGTGCTTTGGTGTAGTTTTTGATATTGGTGCCAGTTCCTAAAGAATGGGAAGGGGCTATGAAGCTGTTTATACCATCCCTCATGCGTCTGTAATCAGCTTTGGAGAAGTTTTAAGTCTGTTCCTAGCTAGAGGGGGTTGGGGGAGATGGTACTTCAAAATTGACCGCTTTGTGATTGGATCTTACCAGGGAGGATGATGCTATATGCATGCTGCAATTGTTACTTATGTTGGTTAATACCAAGTTCAAGATATTATCACCCCTTGTAGGGGTATCGACTACCTGTTCCAAGGCATTTGCATTGACACAATAAAGGAATTTCTGGGCATTTGTGTTCTGGCATGAGTAGTTCTTCCAATGTAAGTTTGGAAAGTTAAATTCACTCAGGATCAGGATAAAGGGTTGAATCTTGATAGCTCTGAACAAGTCCAAATAGGCAGATTGGGCATCTTGAGTCAGATTTGGGAGCTGATAGCTAGCTGTGATTTGAATAGGGGTCTTGTCAATGGTCAACTTCACCTGGAGTGTCTACTGTGCGTCATACTGTTTGACCAGCCTGGAGGTGTGTATGTCTTTAATGTATATTGAAACTCAACCTCCTTTGGCTTTACTGGCCACAGTTTGAGGTCTGAATGTATGATAGGATGAGTAACCAGGTAAGGCTGAGGTGCTCTTCACAGCTTTGAACCAGGTTTCTGTGACTGCACAGATGGCAGCATTTTCCAGCATTAGGAATGCATGCAATGAATGCAGTTTCATGTTTAGACTCCTAGTGTTTAGCAGCATGACCTTTAATTTGTGTTTTGTTTAAATTTTTATGTTGTTAGTTTTAACCTCATCACTTTTCCTAAAAAAGGCACTATAGGGGAGGTGAGAGCCTTTGCCAAAAGCCTGAAGCCCAGGTGAGACAGATGCAGGCCATCTCTGGCAAAGCATTGTGGTCTGTCAATAATATCTTTCCAGGCTGTCAGATACTGGATCCCCCTGGAATGACACCAGAAACTAAGCCAATTGTAAAAATCAATAATTTTCTGTTTGTACTGAGTTATCATTCTGGGTGATGGCAGAATGCTGCTTAAGGCTAGGGGCATACCTGCCTGGGACACATAATCAATGAGCTGAATCATGTCTCTTTTCATATAATCCAGAGAGGTACATCTCAAGTCATTCACGCCAACATGCACTATGACAGAGTCATAACAGTACCTGTCATTGAGAGATTTGAGTGCGTGTGTGATATGGTGGATTCTGGCACCTGACAGACAACTAACTGTGACTTTCTCCTTATCCAGCCTGGTGAGAGGCACATCTATGTGTCTCACAATGGAGTCTCCTATGACTAATAGTTTGGGTTTATGGTGAATCCTTAGTGGCTGTGAGGCACAAGTGTGTGGACTATGCAGGTCTATATTATATCATTGACCGCTTAGTTTGTCGAACACCTAATCATCAACAGCTAAGGGGTCAAAAACTTACAATGTTGAATGGCTAGTTAAGTGAATTCTTTCACTGGGAAAGAATTTGCTTGGCCATTATTGGGAATTTGCCCTTTCCCCAATGTAGGGTGATCTTGGAGTTGGTATATTTAGGTAGGGAGGGTGTGGGGGTGAACCCCACACTTTGTTATGGCTTATAAGTTTATGTTAGTTTGGCATGGTCAAGCGAATTCTTTTCCCGATGAAAGAATTCACTTAACTGGCCATTCTTCATTGTAAGGTTTCAACCCTTAGCTGTCAACATTTAGGCTTTCAACAAGTTAAGCAGTTGATGATAGAATATAGACCCAACTATGCATAGTATATGGTGTGGAAGGCTGTGGAGATAGTATGTGTTTTTGACTCGGAGGTCTCCTTTGTTTGGGTATGTATACACGCAGGATCTCTGCATATGTAGATGTGTGTTGTATAGATGTGGGTGGTGTTTATGGTGTAGTGATTGCATTGGCATCCTTTTTGGTGGCAGATATACTGGCTTGAGGGGGAGAGAGCTTGGAGTCTAGGTTCCTAATGTAATTGCATCTCTCACAAATTGTGTTCCTATGTAGTAGTAGTAGTACAGTCAGAGAAAAATTTTCCTAAACTTAATTTAGTATTAAGTTATATATTGTTTGTGTGATTTTTCTCATTGAAGTTGATTTAAGTTACCTTTGAATTCTCCCCTAATCAAAGAGTGTCTGATCTGGGACATATAAAAACATAAAGATAAAAATATGCAACATCTATGTTTAGCTTTGAAAGTGAACAACAAATATACCATTACTCTATGTCAAATTAGAGAGATCATATCAACGGTAACAAAAGACATACCTATCAATGAAAAAGAAGTTACTAGACTAATTTAAATTATGGAAAGCCTATCTAGCAAAGAAAAAATGCTTTCCAAAACCTACAAACTGGTAAATCTCACTAAATATAAATCCATTTATATACACTCTAAATACTGTGATCAACATGGAACTACACTCACAGAGGAGCAGAAACTCAGAGAAACTGAATCCACCATTAAGCTATCTCCTTTTAAAAAATGCATTTACATGCAATTAATGATCAATAACAACACCTATTATATACTCTCTGTCCTTAATAAATTTGATCCCAAAATCTCTCCATCATGTTCATGTTGCTAGTTTCCTCATGCTGACCTTATACATGTTCTATGGTTTTGCAAATACACTCACAATCTTTGGTGCTCTCTTAAAGTACACTTAGAAAAGATGGGCTATCAGAAATCGATCCTGTCCTGGGAACTTGCTATTCTCCACATCACTGATCTCAAGTAACCTAAGCTAAAACACCATGTTCTAATTACCCTCTGTTCACTAGTTAACCTATACATAACTAAAAACTGGTTAGACCGCATCAAACTTTCCTGGAACAGATTTAGGAATTTGGCATAAAAGTACATTTCCTCTCAAAAACTTATTATAAGGAACACAAATAAATGAATCTACTATCAGAAATTCTGGAAACTCCTCTTTGACCATACCCTAAGTGATTAGTCAAGAGTTTGAAAGTGAGGGGAAGAACACATGTTGTTTGACTGCAGTATGGTCTAAGCAATCCAAAAAACATTAATTTTTGGGGGTTTACTCTTTCACATGCAACTTATAGTATTGTACGTGCAATGTATTGAAGAACTAATACTTTGCTTCATTGTTTTTCTCTTTCTCTTCTCTCATATTTTGTTGTAGCACTCTTATAGATATTGTATATAGTTCTTAGTCTTAGAGTTTATTTTTACACTTAGGGGATATACTGCATTTCTATCTGTAACTATTAGCACTGTATTCAAATGTCAGCTTTTATCTGATTTGTATATGTTACTCAAAAACAATACATTTTTTTTATTGAAAAAAAGTTACCTTTGAATTTTGTGGTATCTTTTACTGTTTTTTTCTTTTAGAATTTTTTTATGCATTTGTAAATGAATAAGGATTCCTTAAATGAGTATGCCTTCAGTGATTTGCTAAAACACAAATATCTTGTACAGTGTAATACATGCTATGTATATTTAAAGGTCACACCTGATAACACTGGTGATCTGTGTTCCTCACGTCAAACGTTGGATGATTTGCTTACTATTACTAGTAGTAAATCTAGACTTACTGATGATGATTGTACTTGTGCAACTGGCACAGCTTGGAGAACTGTTGCTACATATATTAATGACTGAACTGGTGATATAAATAATGTTAGGTAAAGAGAAAACTGAACACATTTAGGAAAGGATGCATCTATTCTCTGTAAATATCACTTAACCTCTATGAAACAAGACAATGCTCCTGCCAACTTGAATTCTGGATACAAGTATACAGTAATCTGATGATTCAGAGTATTTGGGAGGAAATAAGAAAAGAAAGAATGGAAAAATGTTTGCACCACATAACAAGGAAGCAAAAGAAACTGATAAATGTCAGAAAAGAGAATACATACTGAAAAGGACACTGCTTTGTTTTGTAACACACACATTATGGGGAATGATAACATTTTTCTATGAAAAAACTTCAGTCTACAGAAAAAAGCAGCATTTTTCAAAAAGACAAGGTGTAAAATAAAGGCAAGGGGCAGGTGAAAAGGAAGAAATCAAACCGCATGTGGAAGGATTGAAGAACATTATATTGTAAGAAAAAATGAGAAAGACAGACATTATTAACATGGCTCAAGCTGCAGATGTACAAAGCCAGCTGGGTGAGAATTGTATGCTTATAAATGTAATAAACACAGAAAACAATGGGATTAATAAGACTAATGGTGATGAAGATCATCCTTTACAACACCTGATACAGCATATATTACTGAATTTGAATGTGATGATTCTTCAGATTTGGACAGAAAAGATATAATACTTACATTTGCAGAGAAGATAATAAACATTTGATCATGTTATGTTTGCTACGAATGAAAATAAAGGTTGTAAGAAAAGCCTTAAAATGCCTTAATGTAAGGAAGTATGGATCTGTTTTTTATTCATATCAGTACAAATGATCTCATCTGCAAGGACTCTTTGACTATTAGTAGGGAACTTACAGACCTCCTAGATAGCATAGCTTGTACAGGTGTTAGAACATACTTTCCACAAATTACATATAGAAAGGAGAGTCAGGTCACTGTGAATGAAAAGATTGTTTGGATAAATGCCTATATGATACAAATGTCTAGTTTTAAAAAATGGAAATGTGTAGACCATCCAAGCCTAATTTTGGGCACACATATGTTCAGACAGGATGGCGTGCATTTGTCAAGACCAGGGAAGAGAATTTTTGCAGCAGATATTTTGCAAAATTTGCCAAAACAAGGCAAAATTTTTGCAATGTCGAAAATTTAACAGTTCACATATAGCAACATTTGGTGCATCTCTGATGGTTGTTAATACTGTGAGGGTTTATAATAAAGTTTTTTTTATTGAAACATTTGCTACATTCACAGAAGGTTGATGTCATTATTGTTTGCAAAACATGGGTAAAGAACAATGACTGGAAACCAGTTCTGTCAGGTTATAAATGTTTTTACTGTATGGAGGTGTTATAATGGGGATTAAAAATAGTTATGACACCTGTGATTATTACATGTTCAATGATAATACCAAAACTATAGACTGAGTAACTGTGAAAAGAATAGACAGCCCTGAAACATATAACGATTGTTGGAGTGTATACACCACAGAAGTCAAGTCCTGATGACCTAGAGGAATTCATGCATTTCTTGCATGAAACACAGAAGGGAAGAATAATAGTGGCTGGGGACGTAAATTTACCAGAAACAGACTGGAATAATATTGCTTCAGTAACATTACTATAGAAAATTATTCACAACATATGTTCAGGAACAACAATTCTTTCAGATTGTAAAAAAAAAAAAAAAAAAAAAAAAAAAACTACAAGGGAACAGAACATACTAGTCATTGTTTGTGTTCCTGATGAAATTAAAATTACTTAATTTCAAGTTTTACCACTGTTGATGTGCAGTGGTCATAGGGTTATAAAGTTTCAATAGTTGCTAGATAATTCTTTCAAAATGAAATCTAAACCAATGCACAGAATGTTGATTACAGATTATATGGAAACAAAACAGTCACTTTGTAAAACTCACTGGAGTGATGCATTCAGTGGAAAAACTGCAGAAGGAATGTGAAAAGTTTTAAAAGTTAAATTGTTTGAGTGGAAATAAATCTAAAAAATATTTAACATCAGGATCTAGGCATAAAACGTCAATGGGATATAGTTCCATAAGAACAAGATATCTGATTATGCTGAGAGGCAAACATATAAGAAATGGAAAAGAGGTCAAACTACAGCTTTGAAAAGTTTGAAGAAATTTTATATGAAAATGTTGAGGATGATAGGAAACCATTTTATAGATACGTAAGATATAGAAGGAGAAATTACATGCAAACTGATAAACTGTGCATAGATTCTAAAACGTATTGTCAGACACAACAGATTATAGATATATTTACAAAATCTTATACAAAATACTATACAGCAATTCCACCACAGTGTAAGCAAGGAAGGCACGAGCACCAAAACACGAAAGTTCAATGATTTTATTTTATGTTCTTATACAAAATAGTTTGCCTACACAAAGTAGAAGATAAGTTGTCCCAGTGATATCCAGGTAACCTTGGATACTGAAATCAAATTAGATTATATTGAAAAAGAACTATGCAAACTAGATTCAAAGCACAGGGAGGAGACAGAATTAGTAATAATGACCTGAGAACACTTCAGCAAGAACTTAAAGTACCATTATATCTATTATTTATTAAGTCACATAAATATAGAGGGATTCCTCAAGATTGGAGTCATGTACTTTGTTAAACCTGTCTTTAAGGGAAAGGGAAGTAGAACAAATCCAGTGACATACAGACCCTTAAGTCTACTTTCATGTTGTGGAAAAATAAAAGAGAAGCTAATATTGGATACATTGTTGTCAGAACTGCAAAGGCTGGGATTTGGAATCATATATCAGCATGCATATGTTGAAAATAGATCTGTTTCTACCTGTAACATGATGTTCTATAACAATATAATAACTGCTACGAAAGAAAAAATGTGCTGCGATGTAATTTTATATTGATTTAACTTCAGCATTTGACAGTTTTATACACAAAGCACTTTGCAATAAATTAGAACAACTAGGTATGGATTTACTCTTGATAAGATGGATAGCTGCATGACTTACATTACAAATAGGACATAGCAAGTATCATACAGCAATTAGACAGGTGATATTCTTGGTTACAGTCAGGGTGTCCCACAGGGCTCTGTCCTAGGTCCATACTTGTTTAGACTGTATATTTCAGACTTATGTTTTTCAGTTGAGGTAGTCTACAGTCTGTATGCAGATGACTTGAAATTGGGCACTGATTATATGTGTCTGCAAATGGACTTGACTAAATTGACCATTTGGGCACAGGAGAATAAAACACTGATAAATACAACAAAAACTAAGCAAATGAGATTTGGGAGACATAAATTAAAAGGTAAATATTTAATACAGCATGCAATGATTGAAACTGTCGATTCATTTATGGACCCAGGTATATGTTTAGATCCAGCTTTGAATTGTATTAATCATAGCAACCAACTGGTTAATGATAGCTGTAGTACTATAGGTTGTATTAAACGATTTATAAAATCTAGGAAATCAGAAATCATAAAGGCATTGTTTGTTAGTTACATTGGACCCAAACTTGAGTATGGAATAGTAATATGGAAACATTATAAAAAAACAGGCATGAGTAAACGGGTCTATATTAGAATGATGAATAATTAAAATGTGGAATGCTCTAAAGAGTGAAAATGCTGGACCTTGAAGTGTTTTTTGCGAGATTGCGGTACAGTGAAGATCAGAATATTTGCTCTTTCCTCACTGTAGTGTGATCTCGGAGTTGCTATATATATATATATATATATATATATATATATATATATATATATATATATATATATTTAGTGGGGGATGTCAGTTCGAGGTCTGGCATTTTTGCTCTTTAGAGAGTTTGACATTTTAATTATCCGTTGCTTTAATATAGACCCGAGTAAACTAGAAAGAATACAGCAGAAATTTACTAAGGTATTCATGGATGTGCAAATTTAAGTTATTATGAAAGACTAGAATATCTGAACTTGTACAGAGTCTCATATAAATATTTAAGAGGAGATCTTATTCAGGCATATAGGGAATTTACAGACAACTACCTCTGGGAATATTTGGAGTTATCAAAAAGAAGTAGAGAATCATAAGACAACCTATGTAGAAGATTCTCTATGAATGAGAAGTGCACTAATTGGCTCTCTGAGAGAGCAGTGGATGCATGGAACAGGCTACCAAATTACATTAAAGCAAGCACTAGCTTAGATATTCTTAAGAACTGCTTGGGCACTTATTACAGAAAGGCTTTGGTATAATGGCAGGATAGTATGTATGTATGTATGTATCTGTGTATATATGTAAGACTTGTGTACGTTTTGAACATTCCAAAGATACATAAAACATCACAAGAAGCACCATTCTGCCTTATAGTGGCAGCTAATTGAGTGAAAACAGAAGCTATGGTTAATACTTGTATAGCGAGATGGATAGATATTGAAATATAGGCTCATAGGTGATTACTAAGCTAATCATTCAAGAGGCTTTACAAGCCTAGCCAATAATATCCAGGATATGATAACATTACATCTTAATTCCCCAGAAACTGGATGGGGGGGTGGGTCTTAGAGCCATGAGTCATTTTACAGACTGACTCTGTCCATAAAGGACACGGGCAGTACCTCAGGAGTGAATTAATGGTTACCCATCCATTTATCCAAATCCATTTTGAAGAGAATGAAGGACAGGCTTCGTTTTAAGAAGATGCAAGTTTATTCCATAGATGATGTAGCCTTTGGGATATGAATCTGTCTCTCTTATCAAGTTCTGTTATAGTCACAAATAAGGTTCAGATCCATGGAATGTGTAACCCTTGTATAATTTTATTCTGAATATGCAACATTTTCATCAGGGCTGTATCAGAGAATGCCTTGGAGCTTAGGGATAAGTCCTTTCTCAATAAATGATATGTGATGGAGTAAAGCGATGGTGTCTTTAGTCAGTGTGCATAAGACATGTGTCTTACTCTTTGTATTTTTGTTTTTTTTACTAAGAAACCTCTGGAGTCACTCTGTGCCTGGTTAGGAATATGCAAACAGAAGGAATGCACTCTATTATGGGCCCAATGAGGGCAAAGTACAATGGTACTATCATTTCCTTTGGTCTTAATGCCATGGCTTTACTTATAAGTTCAGCCACACAGAAGGATTTTCTCACTACTGTAGCTACATGGTAGTAAAAGTTTAGGTTACTGTTTATCTGTGTTCCTAGGTCCCTCTCCACTGGGTCTACTTTTAGGGGTGTGCTATCAATATTATAATTTACAGGGTTTTGGCACAAGTTGTTTGTCATTTTTAGGCCTGTTTGTAGGATATCAACATCTTTTAGGGATTCAGTGATTGCTCCCAGCTTTCAGTTGTCAGTGAATTTGGTGATCCAAAGGCCCCCAACACTGGCCTTCACTTCAGCGAAATTTATACTAAACAGGAGGGGCTCCCAACACTGAGCCCTGTGGGACACCACTAGTAACAGCTTTCTTATGGGAAATTGATAAACCTATCTGGACAGCATGTGTCCTGTCAGTGGATCCAGCTGGCTAACCATCTGACGATGTACAAGTTTAAGTCTAACTCAGTGTCAAAAGCTTTGATCTAGTCCAGATAAGTGGAATATACCATTTTACCCTCATGCATGGCCTTGGTGACTTTCTCGATGAAGTCCACCAGAATGAGCAGGCATGACCTCCCTTTTACAAAGCCAAATTGGGCCTGGTCTAGTTTTTGGAGAGTTCCTATGTAATTATTGATCAGGTCCATGATAATTCCCTCCATGGCTTTGTAGATAAAACTGGTCAAGTTTATGGGTCTGTAGTTCAATGGGTCAGTTGATGAGCCCCCATTATGCAACGGGAATACTATTGCAGTCCTCCATTCCTCTGAGACAAAGACTGTCTGGAGGCTGTGGTTGAAGAGGGTTTCTAGTGGCCCTAATAGATTATGTTTTAAGCTATTTGAGAAGGATCCTGGTATGTTGTAGGGACCTTTGGAGGCTGTGTTTTTGGCTTTAGCAAGTGCAGTAAGGACCTGTTCCCACACAAAGACTGGTAGGGCGATAGTTGCAGGTATTTCTTTGTGTGTGGTTAAAGGTGATGGGTGGGAGAAGTTTAAACTGAATTTGCCAGCCAACAGGTTTGCTATAATTTCAGGCTAAGTGTAAGTTTTGCCATTGATGCTTAACTCAACACATTGCTGAGCATTTCCCCTGATGTTATGAACATAATTAAAAAAGCCTTATGGTTATCTTTCACCTGGAAAGGCTATCTTTGCCTCATAGTTTGCTTTGGCAGATTTAACCAGTTCTCTACTTTGTTTAGATTGGGGAGTGTCTTTTTGCACTGTTTTTTCTACTCCTTCTTGGGTTTGGAGAGAGTTCTTTTTTTTTCTTTTGTTGGATAGCCTATTTATGCCAGGGGTCCACCAGTGTGGTTTATTTTTGCTAGTAATCATAGGTTTAATTTGGACAGGTAATGTCTTCTCTATACAGCTATGAATGTGGTTGTACAGTGCTTTTGTGTACAGTTCACAGAAGGCACCAGTGTAAACCAGAATCAGAGGGGCCTAGAAGTTTAATAAGCTGTCACTTAGTTTGAGGTAATTAGTCTTAGCAAATTTCTTAACAGTTTTGGAATTTGATGGGGGGGTTCTAGTTTAGTTTTAATACTAAAGAAGATAATTTTGTGGTCAGATGTTAACAGGGAGGGAGCAGCATCCCCTTCATGTTCATGAGTAATAGATACAGGATATTTGTACCTCTAGCTGGGGAGATAACTAGTTGTTCCAGGATGGTTGCATTGACAATGTCCAAAAACCTCTGAGCAAGTGAATTATGGGTCATATAAGTCTCTGAGTTTAAGGAGGGATAGTTGAAGTGCTGCATAAGTATGGTGTTAGGCTGGATGTTAAGAGATTCCAATAGGTTTAGGTGGGAGGTGTGGTCTTCCAGACTCATGTTAGGGGATCTTTAGCGAGCAAGGATATGAAAGGGAATGACACCTATGGTTAGCTGGGCATGGAACAGCTCAAGTGAGTCATGTTGTTGGACCAGTCTAGAAGTATACTTGTCCTTTATGGACACTGAAACACCTCTTCCTTTCGTTTTACCTGAGCTGAGAGGGATTGAAATGTATGAAAGGCACTATAGCATTTGTACGATGGGCTGCTTACTATGTTTCTGAACCATGTTTCTGTGACTGCACATATGTCTGCATTCTCCAGGATGAGGAGTGCTTCCATGTAGTGCAGTTTTTTATTTAAACTCCTAGCACTGAGCAGCAACAGCTTTAGGTAGTCGTGAGTTATCTTTGTTATGTTGGAAGATTTAAAAACTTGGCATGGCCTAAAAAAGGCATTATGGGGATAGATGAAGTTTTTGTCAGTATTTGGAAGCCAAGTGGTGACAAGTGAAAACCATCTCTGGTAAAGCATCGTTGTTTGTCGATCATGTCTCTCCACACTAACAGATATTGGATCCCCCTCTTATGACACCAGAAACTAAGCCAATTGTTGAAGACAATCATGTTTTGCTGGTACTGTGGCACCATCATTGATGAAGGTAGGATGTTACTCAGGGCTAAATTCATACCCACCTGGGACACATATTCAGAGAGCTCTATCATGTCTCTCTTCATATAGTCCAGTGAGGTAAGTCTTAGATCATTACACCCACAAGGGCTATGACCATGTCATAATGGTACTTGTGGCTTAAAAACCTAAGTGCATGCATAATCTGGCAGATCCTAGCTCTTTTCCTTGCTTAGCCTGGTAAGGGGACCTCAGTATGTCTTACAATAGAATATCCAATAACTGGAATGTTTGGCTGTGCTGTGTGTTGCCTTATGGGTTTGGAAGTGGGGCTACTATGATTTTCAGAGTTATGTGTTGTGTGAAGTGCTATCTTTTTTGAATGTACACAGTGCCACTGAGAGAAGCTTTTAGGAGGTCTTGGAGGTTTAGGTAGAATAAAAGTGAGTGCCGCCACATATGTTGGTCTATGTCTTTGTTCCTTTATTTTGGTAGTGAGTGTTTTGGGTATAATACTTCCATGGTGGTGCAGCGGTAGCATTGTTGCCTCACAGCAAGAGGTTCTTCCATTCGATTCTCAGCTGAAGTGTGGGGAGTGCCTTCTGTGTGGAGTCTGCATGTCCTCCCCACGGTTGGGTGGGCGTTCAAAAGACATGTGTAAATGGGTGTGCCTTCATTGAAGGTTGAACATCGAGGGGGCACCTCGGCGTTCCTGGAAATCTACTGAAAATTAGTGGACCGGAGTTCCGCTGTGGCGACCCCTAACCGGGAAAAGCCGTTAGACAACAACAACAACTAACAACCTGGTTTGCATTTTTCCTGTGTGTGTATGTGGAATCTTTGCCTCCAATGATGTTGTGTAGCTACATCTCTCACAAACTATGTTTGTCTGATCTAAAATTACATTTTTTTCAGTGAACATGAGGCAGTTAATAATGCACAACCTCAAGATGTCAATATCCACCAGTCCAGAAACAGAGATGACAGAAAAGTGTCTATCCATTATAACAGATCTTTAGTAGATGGGAAAGAGTAGGAGACAGTCACTTAAAGGTCTTACTGAGAATGTTTAGCAGTATACTATTAGATGACTCACCATGGTGCTGGCATCTGCACAAACTGTCAGCTCTTTGAGCAGCTGTGAACAATGGGAGACTATAAAGAGAATTTTGTATAGAGGATTTTAAACTGGAGAGGTTTGCATATATACAAGGGACAAATAGGTTCATAGGTTCATACTAGGCTATCTGCCCTAGGGCATTTATAAGCCTAGCCAGAGTGTCCCTTGGAATGGGAATACTATGCCCATTTAGGGTTTAGTTTAATGTGCCTCTGTCTAGTAGTGACACAGAGATGACCCCCAGGGTAAACCTACGATCTCCCATCCACTCATCATGATTTCTCTTGAAGAGAGTCAGTGAGGGGCACTGCCTAACATGGACTGGGATTCTGTTCCAGAGTGTAGGGAGCCTCTGGGTTATGAATCTATCCCTCCAGCACGAACTATTTAATTCTGTGCTGAGGTTCAAATCTCTCGCTCAAGTGGCTCTGGTGGATTTGGATTTTCTGAGGTGGAGCATGTCCATTAATTCTGGATTGGATATGGCCTTGTACATCAGGCATAGATCGCCTCTGAGTAGGTGGTATGCGACTGAATAGAGCTGGAGTTTCTTCAGCCAGGCAGCATATGACATATGTTTGAGACCCTTGATCCTCTTGGTGAGGTACTTTTGGGGTCTTTCTAACTGCTGCAGGTGTCGAGTAAGGTACATCCCAAATGGGGCATTGTGCTCAATTATGGGCCTGATAAGGAAAGAGTATAGGGGCACAATGACCTCTCTTGATCTAGATGTGAATCCTTTCATGATAAGGTGGGTAGTATAGAAGGTCTTCCTAACCACCTTGGCAATGTGAGTGTCAAATGAGAGGTTACTGTCAACTTGGGTCCCTAGGTCCCTGATTACTTCTTCTGTACTTAATGGATTACCACCTATGTGGTAATTTGTGGGTACTTTGTTTTTCCCAAAGGGCATGACTATACATTTTTTGGAGTTCAGTTTAAGGCCATGGCTCTGGCACCAGTTATCCATTTCTATGAGGCCTTTCTGAAGGATGCTTGTGTCCGCTGGAGTATCAATTATGCACCCAGTTTGCAGTCATCTGCGAACTTTGTCAGCCACAATCCTCCTATGTTTGCTTGCACCTTGGAAAAATAAATACCGAACAAGAGGGGTCCCAGGACCGAGCCCTGTGGGTCACCACTTGTGACTGGCTTAGAGTCTGACATGGCTCCAGCAATTCTGACCTTGTGGGTTCTGTCCTTGAGCCAGTTTGCAACCCATCTTATGACATATGGGTTTACATTTAAACTGGTGAGCTTGTCTATGATGCCCGAGTGGGGTATTGTGTCGATGGCTTTTGCAAGATCAAAGTAGGCTGTGTGAACTGCCTTACCCTCATCAATGGCTTTAGTGACTGTTTCAAAAAAGTTGACCAGGTTCAAAAGGCAGGATCTGCCCTTGACAAAGCCGAATTGGGTAGGATCCAGTGTCTGTAGGTCCCCAATGTCTTTGTTTATGAGTTCCATAATGATCCTCTCCATAGCTTTGTAGACCAGGCTCATCAAGCTTATGGGGCGGTAATTTCCAGGGTCCGTAGAAGCACCTCCTTTGTGGAATGGGACCACTGTTGCTGTATGCCATTCTTTGGGTACGTATCCTGTAGTAAGGCTAAGATTAAACAGCAGCCTTATGTGCGGGTTTAGCTCCTCTTGGAGTTCATGTAGCACGTAACCTGGGACTCCGTCTGGTCCCATTGATGCTGTGTTTTTAGCTTTGGAGAGGGCAGCTTTCACCTGGGCATCTGAGATGTCAGGGAGGCTACACTTTGCTGGGATAGATATTTTTCCTTTTGGGGGGAGGGTGGTAGAAATTTGCACTGAACCTGTCTGCCAGTATGTTGGCAATGTCTGTGGGTTCAGTGTATTTTTTTGTCATTTTGGACTAACTCTGAGCATATCTGGGAGTTTACACCCAGGTTTCTAACATAACTAAAGAAGGCCTTGTGATTGTCTTTAGTGTCTTTTGCGATTTTTCTCTCAAAGTTGGCCTTGGATGATTTTATGAGTGATCATAGTTTTTTGCTAGTACTGATCAGAGATGCCTTCACTTTTGGGGATTTTGCTCTTGTCATGTAGTAGCTTCCTCCTTGTTAATGGCTGGGGTCCACCAGATAGGATGCCTGCCTTTGGGGGAATGGGTCTTGGTTTTATTTGGGATTGCATGATCCATGCATTCTTGAAGATGTCCATAGAAAGCGTTTATAAAGGATTCAGTGGTGTGGGCTGTGGTTTCCACTGGTCCAGGGGCTTTGAAGGATACCACTTCAGTCTTAAGAAGTGTGAAGTCAGCTTTTGAGAAATTCTTCACTGTGGTCTTTTGTGCTGGGGGTGGGGGTGGGATGTGGATTTCCAGTGAGATTAATTTATGGTCTGATCTCACCAATGAGGGGTATACTTCCAGTGTGGAGCATTGTGTCCCCATGTTTGTGATGATCAGGTCTAGTATATTATCTCCTCTTGTGGGAGTGGTGACTAGTTGTTCCATTGCATTTGAGTTTATGAATTCTAGGAACCTTTGGGCTAGGGTGTTGGGGCTTGAGTAATGCTCCCAGTCTATGTTTGGGTAGTTGAAGTCTCCCAATATGATGGTATTTGGAAAGACATTCATACTCTCCAGTGTCTTCAGGAAGGCTGATTGGGGTTCCTGAGTTTGAGAGGGTGGTCTGTAGCATGCTACAAACTGTAGGGCAGTTTTGCCTACAGTTAGTTGCACATGGATGGTCTCCGATGCTTTGTGCATTGCCACTAACCTGAAGGTGTGGGTATCTTTGATGAATATGGATACTCCCCCTCCTTTTGTGGTTTGGTTCAGGTTTTGGGGCCGAAAAGCATGATATGAGGTGTAACCTGGTAGTGCTGGGGTGCTCTCAGGAGCCTTGAACCAGGTTTCAGTCAATGCACAGACATCGATGTTCTCCATACTGAGGAGGGCTTCGAGAGTGTGCATCTTGAGGTTTAGACTTCTGGTGTTGAGCAGCATTACCCTTATTTTTTTTTTCCACTTGTGTTTTCTAGGGAGGTGGGTTTGTCTTTTGAGCCTTGCCTAAAAAGGCACTAGGGGGGTGGCAAGAGCCTTGGCCAATATCCGGAAGCCTAGGGGTAACAGGTGCAAGCCGTCCCTTGCGAAGCAGCGTGGCTTGTCAAGTATGTCATCCCAAGTAGACAGACATTGGATCCCCTTAGAATGACACCAGTAATTGAGCCAATTGTTAAAGTTGATCATTTTGTCTTTGTACTGTGGCATCATTCTTGGTGAGGGTAAGATGCTGCTCAGGGTCAGGGTCATACCGGCCTGGGCTACATAATCAGAGAGCTCCTTTATGTCTCTTTTCATGTAGTCCACGTAGGTACGTCTCAGGTCATTCACACAGGCATGGACAATGACTGAGTCATATTTGTACTTGCTTTGGAGTGACCTGAGTGCTTGTGTTATGCGGCGGATTCTAGCGCCCGACAGAAAACTTACTATCACCTTTTCCTTGTTCAGTCTGGTGAGTGGGATGTCAGTGTGTCTGACTATTGAGTCACCTATTACAAGTGTATCAGGCGTGTTGTTTGGCCTTAAGGGCTGTGACTGTTTGACACACTGACTTTGTGAACTATGTGTTGCATGTGCTATGTTTTGAGGTAGTGGTTGCTTGGATGTCTGCTTTGGAGGCCTCTGTTGTTTTGGCAGATTTTTAATTAGAGCATCCGAGTATGTTTTTGTGTGTTTATGTGTTTGGTTTGCAGTTGTGATAGGTCTACGTGAGACTGGGTTTGTGGTGTGTGTGGTTACCTTCTCCTCCTGACTGGTTTTGCCAGTACTGAATCGAGAAAGCTCAGCCTCCAGTTTGGCTATATAGTTGCATCTCTCACATATATTTGTATTTGTTTGGAGGAGAAGAGGGTAGTCTATGTACATGAGGCAGTTGTAACATTACCTCAAGATTCCCAAATTCACCAGCTGAACTGGAGAGGACGCCAGTAATTGACCATTCGACATGCTAGAATAGTGTAAGGGATTGCTGTGTAACTGAGTCAGAAAGGACCTATAGGGAAATGGGTACTCAAGGAGATTTTAGGTGGATGTAGTGCTTTCTTTTTGTTTAAGAGTGTTTTACCTGTGTAAAAATGCTTTAGGAGCAAGTGCTGGGCTTTTCAGATAGAGAATAGACTGTTTAGATTGAAAGTAGAGCAGTTCTAAGGGAAAAACTGAAGACCGGACTTAGCGGAGTCAGAAATGGTTTAAACTTGATTAGCCGGCGCTGCCCAATGCTGCGCTATGCACAACTTCGCGCAAAATCGTGCAAAAGCATGCTAAAGCGGGCTTTATAGCAGGGGGTTAGAAAGAGCTAGGAAATGGCCCAAAACGGAAAATAAACTACAAGTTTCTGGGCTGGAACAACTCCTTTAGGGACAAATAGGCTGCTCAGTGCTTCCCACTCCCACTGGTGAACAAAGAAGCTTCCTCCTATCCAAATAACGATATGGACAACACAGGAACTATGACACAGCCCAGAGATCAGCAAAATCTGAAGACTGGACTATTCTAGTTCAGTAAAGGTGGAAAAACAAGGATATGTTTTTGTTTTTTTTGCTTTTTTTTTACAAACAGACAAAAAAAGATACAGTAACAAACAGTAAATGCTTTAAAACAGCTAGTGCACCTGAGTGTGTAGCCTACCAGTTAAGTTAAGCAAAAACAAACTTTTTAAAGTGCAAAACAGTTCAGAAGCAAACAGAAATACAGTAAATCAACTTGCAGAGCTAGTTAAGTGATAAAAATACGCTTTTAGGTGAAATACAGTCGAAATTCAGCAGTCGAAAAATAGAAAGCCAGAAAAATACTTATAAATCAAAGGAAAGTCACTGTTCCACTCTCTGCTGCTTGTAGAACTCTGCAGGACACCATGAGGAGCTGTGCTGAGTCGTATACAAGCGCAAAAGCACGCTAAAGCGGGCTTTATAGCAGGGGGTTAGAAAGAGCTAGGAAATGGCCCAAAACGGCTAATAAACTACAAGTTTCTGGGCTGGAACCATTCCTTTAGGGACAAATAGGCTGCTCAGTGCTCCCCACTCCCACTGGTGAGCAAATAAGCTTCCTTCTATCCAAATAAGGATATGGACAACACAGGAACTATGACACAGCCCAGAGATCAGCAAAATCTGAAGACTGGACTATTCTAGTTCAGTAAAGGTGGGAACACAAGGATTTTTTTTGTTTTTTTTGCTTTTTTTTTACAAACAGACAAAAAAAGATACAGTAACAAGCAGTAAATGCTTTAAATCGGCTAGTGCACTTGAGTGTGTAGCCTATCAGTTAAATTAAGCAAAACAAGCTTTTTAAAGTGCAAAACAGTTCAGATGCAAACAGAAATACAGTAAATCAACTTGCAGAGCTAGTTAAGTAATAAAAATACGCTTTCAGGTGACATACATTCGAAATACAGCAGTCGAAAAATAGAAAGCCAGAAAAATACTTATAAATCAAAGGAAAGTCACTCTTCCATGCTCTGCTGCTTGTAGAGCTCTGCAGGGCACCACGAGGAGCTGTGCTGAGTTGTATACAAGAGCAAAAGCGTGCTAAAGTGGGCTTTATAGCAGAGGGTTAGAAAGAGCTAGGAAATGGCCCAAAACTCCCAATAAACTACAAGTTTCTGGGCTGGAACCACTCCTTTAGGGACAAATAGGCTGCTCAGTGCTCACCACTCCCACTGGTGAACAAAGAAGCTTCCTCCTATCCAAATAAGGATATGGACAACACAGGAACTATGACACAGCCCAGAGATCAGCAAAATCTGAAGACTGGACTATTCTAGTTCAGTAAAGGTAGGAAAACAAGGATTTTTTTGTTTTTTTTTGCTTTTTTTTACAAACTGACAAAAAAAGATACACCCCGGGATTCATGAAGCCCGGCGCAAGGCTTGTGCTGGCCGTGCAGCATATATATGGAGTAGTCGCGCCATATGCATATTAATAAAGGCACGCAGCCGCCACAGCCACGTGCATAGGAAATGTGCGCGACTGCAAGGGGCGTATCGAAGTTGTGCAGGGAGGCGTGTCAATGTCGGCTGTTGAGGAGCAACCTAAACTGCTGAATATTATATCCCGCCAGCAATAGTAATCGTACCTATCAGTGTCCGTGGATACTGAAATGTATGCAAAGCATAGTCCCTGTGAACAGAAAATGAAGAATCAAACACAAATGCACGGTAGGGAATAACAGGTCCCTACCCTCGAACAAATTACATGAAAACCGTGTGCCCGTAGTCCATTGTAGTGTTGATAGCTATACCATGTGGAAGTGAAACGTATCATATGTTAGCGCGCCGCCAGTAGGTATGTCCAGTCCAACGGAGAGGGTCACCAGCCGACCCATAATGTGAGAGAGGGAACATAGCTGCACAGATGTGTCCATAACAAAATACACGAGGAGAAATGTAGATATATGTAGTGACCATATGTCTGAATCATATCCCACAAGTTATGTAATAGTCACATACAAAAGGTATGTCTGTATTTCACATATCAAATGTGATAGGAAATAGCATATGCATGTAAACGAAACAGAAGGAGCATATAAACAGCCATAACAATATGGACACATGTAGGCTGAAAGGAACAGTATGATCCATACCGTCGACCAAGATTACCACCTGTCCCACTTTGCGAGCGACAGTCCCTCTGTGGGCAGATGTGTCCTGACACAAACATGTAAAACTGGCAAATGTCCAGAGAATATAGGACATAATTCTTCTGTAGACGTCATGCAATAGTTGCATTAAACATATTTCACTGAACGTATATTACATAAATATCATAACAAGCAGAATAAGATACTGAAATGCTACAAGAATAAGCTTAGATATAGGCAGGAATTGTAAGTTCTATCTGCTGAACTGGCCGTGGGTATGTGTCGGCCTGTAAAATATGCTGTGTTCACCGCAAATGTCACAGTAGGGTTGCCACCTTTTCAAATGGCCAAAGTGGGGTATGTTTGGTACAGACATCAGAAGTTACAGGCCGACACATACCCACGGCCAGTACAAAGGACAGAACGTAACTGTTTTGCCTACAGAAAAGCGTATTCTTGTAGCAGTTTAGTTGCTTATTCTGTTTCTCATAACATTTAGGTATTTCAGATACAGAATAACTGTTTAATGCAACTATCACATAAAATATAAGAAATAATTTTGTCCTAAAATCTCAGGACATTTGCCATGTTTACAATTACATGTCAGGACACAACTACCCAAAGAGGGACTGTCCCTCACAAAGTGGGACAGGTGGTAACCTTATGTCACACTGTGGCCAATTGAAAAGGTGGAAACACAACCATCGACTGTGGGGAGGCATTGTCCACAACAGTTGGACATGTGTAAGGAATAGCTTGGACAGAGGAAAAGGTGCCATCCAACCAATGAGTACAACAGGCTGGCAAAATCCGGAAGGCAGCTGTATAATCCGAACGTGTATGTGACACAGTCGAATGGGTAGTACCCAGATACACCAACCAAGTAATGAAAGTGAAGTATGGGCATGTACCTATGTGTGTGAGGTATAGCATGTGGAAAGCAAACATGGCAGGGTAGTCCACACAACCATAAAGGTACCTGACACATGTAGGGTACTCAGTGTCTAACTCTGGCCATGTCATGGGCCAACAACCAAAGTAGTGCTCTATGGGGTGTGAGGAATTCGCATGCGAGGGGTGGGTGTTTAATGGTAAATTCTTCAAAGGCGATACTGTGTCGTATGCAGAAAAGGTGAACCGGAGGTGTATGAGGGGGCAACAGGTGAAGTGGAAAGAAACACAACCACATGTAGAAACAGCTGCAAGACAAGCAGACAGGCCATAGTGTAGAACACAATCCCACAAACATATGAATATGGAAATATGCGAGACAAATGTATAGATACGTCACGTCACATACCCACAGATGGGACCTGATGGAACTGGCCATAACAAAAGCAACACACCTGGATGCATAATGGCCTACCCAGCATACCCTCCACAACACACAACCTGCCACCATACCAGAATGTCCACCAAATCCAGCCGTACTTGGTCCACTGGTTTGCTGCAGAAACAGCCACACACAGTGACCCCTATGCATATGTAGTAGGTATTATCACCCTAGGCAGTGTCAGGATTGCAAACCATGTATCCCTTGCATGTAAAACCCCCTGCACGTTTTCATGAAGCCACAAAAATATTCGTTATCTAACTTGTTTTGGTCTAGTCCAATTTTTGGGATATCCCTCATGGGATGACCAACTTGTGTAAATAGTAGAATGCGTATGACAACATGATGTCCAATCCAGTAGATATCTGGACACAAGTCAGAACGTGCAATGGAGGTCCATGACACTGTCCAGCCCTAAGTGGGCATGCATAACCTACCACCCAGGATAAAATATCTTCCCGTGACACACGTGTCCAGACACGAATAGGAGGGAGAATATAATGCACACATTTGCAAAGTGGAAAACGGCAGGAGGTTGAGGAAGACACTGACGTAAACAGGGCAATCGTTAAAATGTGTCCCTAATTGTCCCCCCATCGTGTAGGTTTTGCGCAGGTTTGGTGCTCAAAGAGGTTGAGAGGTATGGTCCGTACATATTTATAGTAACGGTCACAAGAAAACCCACTCGGGGCACAAAACGCAAAATAATAAAAACAGTGAAAGCACAAAGGACGCTCCACGGAGAACGGTGAATTAAACACTTTTATTACCAAAAACAACCATGACTTAGCACTTTCGCCAGTACAACTGGCTTCTTCAGAGTCATTTAAAAGTTCACATTCTCATATATTTATTGCACTCAACCCATAGCCATAGGTTAAAATCAAAAATACCCCACCCAATAAAAACATCACCCTAATTAATATGTAAGTAATCACACAACAATATTTTTAAAAACATAATATGTATATAAACTTTGTCAAAAATATATATATTTGTATATAATACATGTATCTCATGTATAATGTATATGTAATCATATATATGTTGTAACCATACTAATAAAGAATACTGCAAAAACATAATAAAGTTTTGTGGATACTGCAAGTAACATGGAAGGAATTTTGAAAGAGCTTGCTAATGTGGTGGACAAACTCATCAAAGTGTATGCAGGAGAAGCATTGGGGAGTAGAGTGGCATCGGCTGTTAGCCCCACGGACTCCCAAGTGGAATTATTTACTTTGCACTCACCCATTGATACTATTCCTCCAGGGCAGGAGGAAAATGCAAACATTTTACATAGCGAGGCTGTTTTTAAACAGCCTAGTACTAACAAAGTACCATTTGCTCCCGTGGTTGACTCTGGGTCGAAGGGCTGGAAACATGATCTCACTTCCTGGTTCCAGACGCCGATTTTCGGTAATGGAGGGGCAATGGAGAACAGAGTGAAGGCGCTGCCGTCCTTGAGGGAACAAATCAACCAGTATGAGAAGTTGTGCATCAAATATAAGGCAATTCAACTTGACAGCCTGTTCCTTAAGAAATCTAAAGAGTTAAATCAGGTACCAAAGGGTTTGCGTATTTGGAAGAGACCCATGGGGGTCAATGAAGACACAGAAGCGTATTGTGAACTAACGACTCTTTTCAACAGAGCAGGTACGGATATGTTGGACATTATTATTCGCAATAATGATGTCAAATTGTTGGAAATGCAGGAAAAAATTAGTGAATTAAATGTTAGTATTACTAGCGACCTCTTGTTTCAACATTATCAGGTCAATTTTGACAAAGTGGTTATGAATATTGAGACTTTTGTTAATAAAAACTTGGCTTTGAAACAAAAAAAGCTTGCAAGAGACACAGCTGATTATAAAAACAATTGTGCATACCCCCCAGGTTTCAGAATTCCATTAGACAACGGGGAAGAAAACCCTAAAAGTACTGTGTTTAATGACAATTGTGTGGAACCAGTTCATGATGATTTTTTAGAGCAACAGAATGGACCACGGAGGTCAGAGAGACTCATGAACAGGGGGCAGACTGTGGGAAATCCACAAGTGTCTTATATGTGGGGGGGAGAACCAACAGGAGGGGGTCGCTATTAATTTATGGTGGTGACAATTGTTTTATGAACAACAATTATGTTGATTTGATTGTGAATTATAGTATTCTACAAAATGATGGCACACTATCTTTGAATGGGGTTGATGGGATGACATTGATGGATTTTTTTGGTGATGACTCAACATGTACCATGAGTTTGCATGATGGTAACAATGGGGAAATGTGTCTGGAGGGATGTGAAGTTTTGACACATCAGATTTTGAGAAGAAATGGTTTTTGTATTTACAACTATACTGACATTGTAATCAGTGATGTACATTTTGATCTGTTTTGCAAGGGTATTAGTTTTGTACCTAATTTTAGATTGGATATTGCCCATTTACTTATTAATTTAAAATTGTACACAAGACAATTGCATTTAAAAGTTTTTTTCTCAGCTTTGGGGAAACAAAATGATGAGGGGAAATGTAATACATGTACTCAAGTTTTGAAAAGAAGGAGTACTTTCATACCGCCCCTCAGTGCTGAAATTGTATTGTTTGAAAGGTTGGTTGAGTATGAGTTTAGAAAAAACTTAATGTTTTACACAAACGAAGTAGACAATCTTTCAAAGGAAGAATGAGAATTGTTGAAATGCTATAGGGCTTCGGGCCAGGTTAGATTTATGAAACAGGACAAGGGTGGGGGGATGGTAGTGATGTTCAAAATTGATTATGTTTCTAGAATGGTTGTGATTTTGAACAATGAAGAGACTTACAAGAGGGTTTCTATCAATGAGATCAATAGAGCGTACCTCAAAATTGATTTGTTTTTACCAGATGCCTTGTTTCAAGGGGTCATTGATGAGGTAGAATTTTACTATTTGAGTGTTAAGTTTCCAAAAATTCCCTGTATGTTTGGTATTCCAAAGGTACACAAGGGCACTGACAACTTACAATTTAGACCGATTGTGGCAGCAAGGGGGTCCAAGACTGAGCCTCTTGCGGCATATATTGATGTTAAGTGCAAGCCAGTTGTCAGTGAAACCGCCCATATACTCAGAGATTCGTGGCATTGCCTTGAAAGGCTTAGGGCTTTGGACATCAGTGGAGAGGTGTTTGGGTTTTTGACAGTGGATGTCATAAATTTATTTTCGGTCATTCCACACCAGTCAGGTTTGGACTGGTTTTTTGACAGTATGGTAGAGGGTAACACAGTGGACACAAATAAATTCAGCTTTATATATGATTTAATGGAGATTGTTTTGAAGAACAATTTTATTTCATTTGAGGGTGAAACATATCAGCAGGTGTCCGGGGTAGCAATGGGGGTGAAGTGTGCCCCGGTTTTTGCTAATTTAGTGTTACTTACTTGGGAAAAGAAGTTTGTTTTTTCCTATAGATTCAATAGTAATATTGTGTTGTACAATAGATTTTTGGACGATTTGTTGATTTTGTGGAAGGGTGATGAGAAGACAGCATGTGATTTTGTTGAATATTTGAATGGGAAGACCGATTTTCTTAAATTTACACACACTTGGAATGAAGATGCTATCAATTATTTGGATTTAACTATTAGTAAAAGTAATGGGGGGTTTTCTAGTAATATTTTCAGGAAAGAAAATTATTCAAATTCCCTGTTACATTTTGATAGTTGTCATCCGTGGCATCAGAGGAAAGGTGTCATCAAGGGTCAAATGGTTAGGACATCAAGATTAGTGAGTGATGATGAAGTTTTTAAGGTGGAGATGTTTAAATTAATTGGGATGTTTTTGGAACGTGGTTACCCTTTGAAATTGCTTCTAAAAATTAGAAAGGATGTGGTTAGAGGTAGGGCCACTAGGTTTATTCCCATTTTGCATTCAGGGGTTTCAATAAGTAGTAAAACTGATGGCAAGTATTCTGGAGCTTGTCTTGTTTTAAAGTATAACAACAGAGCACCGGATTTATGTAAAACAGTGAAAAGCCTATGGAGAAGTGTTTTAAGTGACGAAATGAAAGGGATAGTGGGCTCTGATCCTCTAATTGTTTATGGTAGAGGTGAAAACCTGAAGGGAATGTTGGAAAGAAAAGTCAAACTTCAATTTAAATCCAGTATGAGGAAATGTGGGGCATGTAGGTGGTGTAGATTTATCAATGAAGGATCATATTTATGTGTGGGGGGTTACAAATACACTATACCATGTCCTGGTCAATGTAACTGTAATACTAAGAATTTAGTATACGTGGTCTCATGTATGACATGTGAGGCATTCTACGTGGGGAAGACTATTAGGAGGTTAAAAGACAGGATATCTGAACATGTTAGATCTATTAGAAAGAAAGACACACACAACGCATTATATCTACACAGCACTACATGTTCCAATTTCAATAAATTCTTGTTCTTTGTGGTAGGATGGATTTTTGAGGTTGGTGGTGGTGGGGATACGGTAAATAAAGTGGGTGCTTTGGAAACAGAATGGCAGTTAAGACTTGATGCACTAAAATTTCCTGGGCTCAATGATAGTGTGTCTTTAAAGCCCCTTTTAAAGTTGAAATCACAACAAATTTAATTTAATTTAATGGAATGTTTTATTACTAAGTTGGGTGAAAACACTACACTTGGATAATGCATTGTTATTTTTTTAAAATTCAGTATGTTTATTATGTTTTTGTAGTATTCTTTATTAGTATGGTTACAACATATATATGGTTACACATACATTATACATGAGACACATGTATTATATACAAATATATATATTTTTTACAAAGTTTATATACATATTATGTTTTTAAAAATATTGTTGTGTGATTACTTACATATTAATTAGGGTGATGTTTTTATTGGGTGGGGTATTTTTGATTTTAACCTATGGCTATGGGTTGAGTGCAATAAATATATGAGAATGTGAACTTTTAAACGACTCTGAAGAAGCCAGTTGTACTGGTGAAAGCGCTAAGTCGTGGTTGTTTTTGATAATAAAAGTGTTTAATTCACCATTCTCTGTGGAGCGTCCTTTGTGGTTTCACTGTTTTTAATATTTATAGTAACAATCCTTCACACTTGTGTAATGTACAACTGTATACCCGTAGTCACTTCATGTCCAAAATAATAATCCCCGTATGACTGTATACAGGTAATAGTCAAATGTGAATGGGAACACCCCTCACCGTGGAGTATGGACTGTAACAACCCCACCCATAATATGTAATGCCAACAGAATAAGCTGCTGACAGGTGCCCAAACACCTGTGTCTATAAACACAGGTAAAACTTCAAAATAGGGAGATAATCCCTGTCCATATGCTTAATCGGAGATTTGAACTCGGCCAGGGAAGTTCCGTTCACCAGGTGGACAAGCCTAAACCCAGAACACTACATGAACACCCTGACAATCAAAGACCTGTATGTGGCTGGACTATATGCCTTGGTGTTCTGCATATCCTCGGAGTGATTAACAATGCAGCCGGAGTCCACAGCAGTAGGCAATAGGGAATGTGTAATATGTAGTACCGCCTTTTTCCCAGCAGGAGAATGGATGCCTGTGTCGTAGGTGAAGTGGTGAGGCATATGTTGATGTAGCTAAGTGCTATGGGTATGCATATCAATGAGGGAGAACACCAATAGAATACTGGTTCTGGCATCCGGCCAACGTGAATGCAGTCCCAGTTGACCTATGACCACTGCACATATAACGTGAAAGTGTAATGAATGCATTCGTGCTGTACACACATTTAAATATGTAAAGGTGAATGTGTGTTTCGCAGTAGTCCATAAACTGGAATACAGATATGTAACTGTTACGGTCAGAATTATGAAAGTTCACGTAAGCACAATTATCTATGAAACATATGTAACCCACAATAAGGATATGCAAGTGCGCCTGCGCGTGTGTAATCCGCTCAGAGAATAGAAAATGAATGGTGTTTTCCCCACGTTCTATGTACATAGCTCATACCTGTTAACCCTGTAAAGTACAAAACCAGACAAAGCCATGACAACAACTGGTACAGATAGGGACAATCCCCAGATATTGCCCTAACAAACATAGAAAGTGGATAGAATAACAGGTGTGTCACTAGCATGGATTCTCTGAAAGGTATGAAGTCGTAACCTGAAATGTTTGACATTATTTACCAATGTCAGTCTTTAATGATATGCCACTAACTTGCCAGATAGACACAAGGTTATGAAAAATGGACCAAAGATAAGAGGCAAACAGCTGTACATGCAGTGGAAATCTGTACAGTTGAAAGGTATGATATGGAGATATATATATACACATATATCCACAGACATAAACCAAAGCAAACTATGAGATGAGGAATGTACAAGACATATGTATATATGTACATATATATATATATCTATACACACACAATACATGAATAGATATATACACAACAAACATATGTCCCTGTACATATAACACATCTACATAAATAGGTCACGGTATAGCTATTATGGATAGACAGACAGACATGCATGAAAGGAGAATACACCGATGCTTTCCAAACCATTGCCTGGAAAGTACCAGTGTGACAGGGCCTGCAAGTTCTACACGTTAAACATGAATATAGGTGTCCTTTGCAGGACCCCAAAAATTGATCCTGTATGAAGTGCGAACCATCACTGACGCTAAAGAAGTCACAAGTGCAACTACGATATAGGTGTACATGCAACAGTAGCAGGTGCAAGGGTAATAACACATGGGTCAATAGAATGTATGACGTACGACCTGATATCCGCAGAGTGGGGAGTGCTCGGAAGTGTCTTCACACTTTATTATTGCTCACATTAAACATGTCTAATGGGTACTGTGGAGGGGTGTCAGGTATGGGAATCATGGGTATGCAGAAATGGGCCAAGGTGTTGGTTGGCACAGATCTATTAGGTACGCCCCATGGGAGTGATCAATATACCTATGTGGGTATAGCACATGCCTATATTCTCCAAAAAGGTAGAACCCATCTACTGGATATTGTGTAAACCATTGGGGGAAGACGTAGGGACCTATATCAGTGTCATGTAGGCGATTATCATGGATGGACATGCGTACGACCAAGATGGTAACCATACTTGCCAAAATGTCAGAATAAGACAGCTGGACTAAGGCATAGTACACAAAAGACAAATAGGGACTATATTAAATATACCCCAGACAAAGTCAGAACGTTGATAGAATAATTGCGTAGTCAGGAATACGAATGTTATGAGAGTTAGTAATCATGAAATAGAAATGTCAGTCATGATTACCTAACCGCACAGTCCGTCATGCCTTGCCAGCAATCTACCAGAAAGCACATTATCATGACAAATGTAACAGAATAATAGGTCAAACCTCAGGGCATATACCCATAATGTGTACAAGTGAGAGGTATGAAGGTAACCCGTCCTAATTAAATGTACAGAACTAGTGATACTAGGTGGACAGGTGAGAAGAAAGACGTCAGGACAAATGACAAAACATGTACATGTCAAAAGCATGTATTTCCACAAATGTGAATGACAACGTATGCCCTGTGAAAGTCAATGTGAAAGATTAATAGACTCAAAAGACATGTGTCCCTCAGGGTGTCATGCAGTGTCACTGATACAGTGTCCAGTTCCCCATACTTGTACGTGAGCTCTGCCACTGACGGAAAGTGCAAATACCGGCGTACACATAAGGTACATGATAGAATAATTAGTGTGGATAAGCACCTATTGGCCTGTGTGAGGAATATAACCCTCTGGGTGGGTGTGTCCTGCAATAGGAATGTAATGGCAACTGGCCTGTGATAGCACCATGTATTGTGTGTATTGGTGTAAGAAAATTGATTTCCAGCATCAGAAACATACCTCGCAACTGTACGAATGTACAGATGTATGCCTCATATGTGTGGTGTGTTTCTCTTACAATCTGTACCTGTTTGCCAAATACCTGAGAACTGACATCATTAAATACTGATAAACATATGAGTTTAAGACCCCAAATCCCTCAGAAAGGTTATACTAATGCAAAACCGATAATACTGTCAACTATCTATGTTTGTAAGAGCAATATGTATAATCTTCCCCTATTTGTCCCCCCATCATGTTAGGCTTTGTACAGATGTTTTTCTCTAGGAGGTTGATAGGTATGATCAGAAACAGATACATGTCTGAGGAAACAGCATTATCGACCGCAAGATAACTCAGAAGGTATGAAAAGCGCTGCAGTAGGAAGTTCAGTATTGGTCGCAGGTATGTGCTGACATGTCAAATGACACAGCAGTCTACATGAAGTACCTATAGGGCTGTTACCTTTACTAATGATGACAGTGGGACATACCCACAGACATGCATACACCACAAATAGACATAGCACACAGCAAAGCCTAGGCCATGATACACGAAGCCTCCAGCGTGTATGGATTGAGTGAGAGTACAGCAAGGAAAGATGACTGCCAGGCTATTCAGCAAACACCCGTAGGGGCGTGCAAGACTGCCCGTAACACGAACATTGCACGGACAATGTTGGGATTTGCAACATACCCCATTTGTATGTGTAAGCTATGCAAATGATGTAATTACATGATACATGAAACAGTAAGCTGTCCGTGCAAGAGCAGAGTTATGTGCAGAAATGTACCCGGATGTTAGGCGACTAACGTTTTGCACGTTGCTAAATGGAGCAATGACAGCTGCAAATACAGTATGAATACAGTCGAAGAAGCATGCCAATGTCCAAGTCCAAGGCCAGTGGCGGCTTTGTCCATTGGATATCAATAAACCAGTAGTTGTCCTCCCCCGATCCCTGATGTGGAAGCGTAGCGCAGTGCCACGAGAATGCGCTGTGCTTCAAAACAAGACATATGTATAATATACATACAAAATGTAGCTTTAGTTAGATGTTAGTATGACATGCAGATGAATGGCAAGCTGGAGACAACATGGCTACTGCGTACTGGTTCTTATGTGTGGAAGCGCTCTGTCAGAGATGTAACGAAGCATTTGTAGGCAATGTGAGGCAAGTGAGGCTGAGGATAGTGAATCACAACATGTCATGCCATATGGGCCAAGCCTCTACAGTGTAGTGTAGGTTAAGGGGACTATTAGAGTAGAAGATAGGTGACAACATGAGTGTGTATGTATAAAACACTGTAACCTCACTGGAGCAGTGTCACATGTGTGCTGTCAGTCCTCAGTGGAAGAGGCGTGTCATGAGCTATCCTAGGGAATATCAGGAGACTGATGGTGTACGCCATGGATACCACCGATATGACCTGCAAACCTGCCCACAGTGTGTCTGCGCCCATGAGCACCAGTAAGCCCGAGTAAGAATGTGTGCATGCATGTTAACCCATGTGTGCATGTGGAGTGTGGAAGAATGTAAGCTAGTGTACGAATGGTGAAGCCCGTGTAATGTCGTGTATGCATTTGTAAGCATGTATACATGTGTACTACACACATCACACACGTACTGCACACACAGACACACATGCTGCCAATACTACACACATCAGTGAAATGGCACATGGATGGAGAATACATCATCAGAAGTAACAGTGCTGTAAACTATGCTACAGTGATGGTCATAGCTGCAATGCATCATGCCTGCTGATATACACCTGGAAGTAACACACTGTGTGTTAACAGCATACTAACATCAATACAGTGGAATAAAGCCACCGTGTGCAGCAGCACCAGGTTAGTCAGATCCTGCATCAATGTTACACATCACAGGTGGTAGCACAGGTGACATCATATGCACAGGGTGTGGTGTTAACATTTCCAGAGCTCTCATTGAGCCATCCAATGTACATGTAGGTGTGTGTGTGTGGGGGACAACGGTTATTACATGGCCCGATGGTGGTGCAATGGGTGTGTATATGTGATAGCCGTAGCTGTTTTTGGTAAGTGTGTGTGTCTGCATATACACAGGTGCAGCATGTGTCAGCCATATACAGGAGGTTGTGGGACAGTCACAGACCGTACCTGCCAGGCTGTAGCGATCCCCATTACTGGCCATGGACACCCCTCCATACACCCAACACAACCCAGTCCTGCACCTGTCAATGTCTGCACATACAGTCCTGGGATCTGTACCACAACCTGTGGATAAACGTGAGTCTGTCATGTTAACCTGAGGTGCATAGAATTGTCTGTTACTACAGATGGATATGAGCCATACTCACACTCCAGTGTAATAACCACTGATGACTGTTGCCGAGATCTGCATACGACCATTCAAATGTGCTGTACTAACATTGTTTCCAATGCCCGTGTAATATCCAGCAACACAATAACCAGTCACTACACATGTATAACCCACGATCACTACAGCACACAGTATGTGCACTATCACAGAGCCATAGCAGTACATACATCCAAGGTGCTCACGCACAGATAATGCAGCACATTCACGAGTGATAATCCCAACATACATATCTATATACAATATACATTTTATATATATATATATATATATATATATATATATATATATATATATATATATATATATATATAGCTATATACATACACACACACACACACACACACACACATATATATATATATATATATATATATATATATATGTGTGTAGATAGATACATACACACACACACACACACACACACACACACACACACACACACACACACACACACACACACACACACGTGGCAGGGTTGGGAGCAGAACACAAATGTAAGCACTGCACCACACAACAGGATTTCGCAGTTACAGAATGCGCTACTGTGATCAGTGGATCACATGATTCACACATGCACACGTCTAGCCTGCAGACAGCAGCATCAAAGGCAAAGATGCCGCACGGATGTTATGGAGAGTGAATACTGTAAAAGCAATGTAATGTTGTCATACAGCTGGAAAGACACACACACACACACACACACACACACACACACACACACACACACTTGGCAGGGCTGGGAGTCGAACATACACCTAACTACTCAAACACACTACAGCATGATGCATTTACAGAACGCGCTACCGAGATTACTAAGCACAGCAGTCCCAGAGGCAGACATCTAGGTGCATGTCATCATCCGCAAAGGCAAAGACGTCGGTAGGAAACTGCTGTGGTGTGAGGTGTCTAAAAGCAAGACTGAGTCCCCAGGCAGATGGGAACATGTGCACAAACACACACACATACACACACACACACACACACACACACACACACACACACACACACACACACACACACACACACTTGGCAGGGTTGGGAGTCGAACATACACCTAACTACCCTAACACACTACAGCAGGATGCATTTACAGAACATGCTACCGAGATTACTAAGCACAGCAGTCCCAGAGGCAGACATCTAGGTGTGTGTCATCATCTGCAAAGGCAAAGACATCGGTAGGAAACTGCTGTGGTATGAGGTGTCTAAAAGTAAGACTGAGTCCCCAGGCGGATGGGAGCATGGGCGCAAACACACACACACACACACACACACACACACATACACACACACACACACGCGCACTTGGCAGGGCTGTGTGTCGAACATACACCTAACTACCCTAATACACTACAGCATGACGCATTTACAGAACGCGCTACCGAAATTACTAAACACAGCCATCCCAGAGGCATACTTCTAGGCATGTGTCATCATCCGCACTGACAAGGACGCCGACAGGGATTGTATAGATAGTGATCAGTCTGAAAGCATAAAGACATATTACTGTCCCACGGTACACGTAGACAAACACACGGCAGTGGTGTGATTGTGGCAGCATAAGATTTACGGTGCACTACAACAACATGACATAGTCATGGGACGCCCCACAGACAGTACACCCTTCAAGATAGTCGACCAGTGTGTACTCAGTAGACATCCATCGTGACATTAAAAATGGACATCTGTTGCCTGGATGACCACCATGGCTATACAGGATGTCAACGGCCATGCACAGAGGGACATCGCCGACACAAGTTGTCACTGGGCATGGCCACATGCTTAGTAATACACGTCCGTTCAGACTGCACTGTGTGTCGATCTACACAACGGCGTACTGGGCATGCTCACACACTTAGCAGTTGCAAAGGGCCGTCTTGCATGCAGATGGAGTCACAACTCGCAAGGGCTCAGTTGGGACTGTCATGTGTGTCCATCTACACAACAGCATAATGGGCATGCTCACACACTTAGCAGTTGCAAAGGGCCGTCTTGCATGCAGACGGAGTCTCAACTCGCAAGGGCTCAGTTGGGACTGTCGTGTGTCCATCTACACAACAGCGTACTGGGCATGCTCACACACTTAGCAGTTGCAAAAGGCCGTCTTGCATGCAGACAGAGTCTCAACTCACAAGGGCTCAGTTGGGACTGTCATGTGTGTCCATCTACACAATAGCGTACTGGGCTTGCTCACACACTTAGCAGTTGCAAAGGGCCATCTTGCATGCAGACGGAGTCTAGACACGGAAGGGCACAGTAAGATATAACTGTCCCCATGCACAGAGCAGTCACACACATGCAGTGACCAGTACACACTCAGCTGCCATCACAGCTGTCACAGGTGCAGATCCCAGACGTACACACCGCAGTCTACACTGTAGCCCTCGAGACATCACTATGTTGTTGCTGCAGCAGTACACAGCCATACATTACCACAACATCTTGTGACACATGACCAGTGGACTGCACAGATGTCTACAGCAACTGTGCAGGGTACACATGTACTGACAGGGTTCCAACAGGTGTTATGCATTGCAAGTATACCACTATACATGACCAGGTCAGCTCAAGACATACCAGGGGCCCCAGGTCTTACACAGCTGTGACAGATGAGTGTTGCTGTACACCAACGAACACACATGTTTGGATATGTCAAACAAGTGATTGTAGTGGATGTGTGCATGGACCACACACACACAACACATATGTACATAGCTAAGCCTTTGCTGTCCCCGATGCAAAACAGTGGCCTAAGCAATAATACGCATGCAAATGGAAGGTGGGTCCATGTCTGTTAAATGCTCACAGTACAGGATGTAGCAATGTTGACTGAGGACACATTCCCATGTAGTAGTCACCCATGATGCCTGTGATATCATACCACAGTCCATGTGTCATGTATGTCAACACACATGTCCACCAATAGCAATGCATACAAACATGGCTACAGGAGACACATGTAGGACCACCGCACATGTACAATCTGTATTGTGCATGCAGCAACCATGCATGTGCAGTGGCCGATGTCCGTAACACAGCTGTGCCTAACTACATGCAGTCACAATGCAGCCCCATCATTGACACCTGTATATGGTGACATACAGCCAGTACAGTTAGTTGTACATCACGTATGGAGGGATCTGTGTACATAAAGTGGTGATCCACCTGTGTAGATGTATGTGTGCCGGGGATGGCTCACAGGTGTGTCACACGCCACCCTACCATGCCATGTGCAAACAGTATGCTATGTCACTGTTACTTGATGGTGATGACTTAACGCATACACAGTGATCAGGTGTAACCAACTGTATGTCATGTGACACCTGTATCACTGACATCCTCCCGTATGCACATAGCCACACAATTGCCAGACATAGCGTTGGTACACATACTGTGGACAGTACCGCTGCATGTCTATCAAACGGATCATCATATGGCAGGTGTATCATTCCCAGCACTGCCATGTGTGTCCACTTGTGTGACCACACATGCCACATATGGTGGGGACTACATCCCAGATGTAACACATCCCTGTAGACCGTTGTAGAGATCTGTACATACTGCAGTGTGGAAAGCATGAGGTCAGCAGGTGTGGTGCATCACACACATCGGCTATCCGTACACACATATCAGGTCACCACAGTGTGTGTGTGTGTGTGTATGTATGTATGGCTGGCTGGTGCTTGGTGTGAGGGTGTATGCTACCATACTGTGGAAACAGGATCACTAACCTCTCAGGGTGATGCAGTCCACTACCCTGTTGATGCCATTGGTCCCAGCCCTACTGGCTACATGTGCATGTCCCTTCTCTGTGCCACGTCGTGTGGGTGCAAAGTACTGTGTGGGTGATGACCACATAGGCAGGGGTCCACACATGAACACTATGGGGTGTGTTATAGTGCTGTAGACCCCGTGAATGTGGCCATGTTCCTGTACTGTGACAGGGTATTACTGCTACACAGTGTGGCCTCATGCTATCAGGTGGCCTCTAACGTCATCATTGGCCTGACCGCTGTGTACAACCCCTGCACCATGTCAACATACCTGTAATGTTTCCCGGTATGTATGTCACATCTCTGTCTGCTGTAGCCTGTTCAACTGACCACATGCTTCAGGTGCAGTATATGTGCGGACATCTATGTCATGTTCGAACATCTGTGTCATGTTCGACTGTCCAACAGTCAGGTTGAGGGTACGTTTAGCATGCTGATATTGCCATACGTGCCTGTGAGTACTCCACAGTTACACATGGGGGACTGCAAACACTGCTACCTGTAGACACATGCCAGTACACCATAGGAGGGAATCAGGGCATTACCAACATGCTGTTACTGTTGTAACCGAGACACATACTGTCAACATATCACAATGCATGCTGCACCTGGACTACATGGTATGACTGGTGCATGTTGACAGTACACCACTGATGTCACATACACATCTCTCAGTATTCACACACGTCCAATGCAACATACACATCCCTCAATATGCATACACAAGTAATGTTAGATACACCTCTCACATCTCAGTATTCACACTACCAATACAACATACACATCCCACAACATGCATACACAAGTAATGTTAGATACACCTCTCACTATTCTGTTCACCCTGTGCATCAGACCATATGAGCATATCCCTGCACCGATGGTGCGGCACAGGCTTCATCATATGCACAGGGTGATACTGTTTGCCAGGGGCATAGGCTGCTCCAATGGATGACATCATGTGTGCGGGTAAGGGCCAGTGATTTGAATGGACATGTCTATTCCATATGCATGTGGGTGTTGTGGAGCCCTACAGTTGTGTCTGCTGTGTGCATGTATGTGTGCACACAGTTCTGTCATTTGTGAGGCCTACACAAGGGTATTATGGACAGCTCCAGATTGTACAGACCAGGTTGTACAGCTCACTGTGACCGGACATGGCCATGTGTCCTGTGCCTGCCAGGGGTTGCATGGGCACTGCCAGGCAGAGGTACAGAATGGCTACTGTCTGACAACACATGGCCACTGGAAGTGTGTCCCCACCGGGAACATCCAGGGCCATGTCCACGTGTCCTGCTGTGACCTGGTGTGGACATCGCAGCACCAGCTGCACTGCTACTGCTACCGGCACTATGGGAGCGGCCATTTGAGGTGGCACACTCACATTGACCTGCACTAGGTGGTGTAGCTGGCCTACGTCCATGTGTCCTATGCCTCACCCCTACCAGATGTTCCAGCACAGACAGCTCATGCTCACGGATTGCCACGCCATGTTCAAGGATTCTGACCATGTCACCCAATCACCTGTCCAGAACATCAACAAGCTGCTGTTGAGCACCTGCCAATGCCTGGATGTTGTTGTTTAGGGTACTGATAGCAGCCCTCTGCAGCCTCTGCTGTTCTCTGTTCTGCCGATCGGCACGTGCCTGTACCACCATTACAGTCTGGAACATGCGTCTGGTGATCCCAGCTGCTGTGCTATGTCCTGCAGGTGCATGTCTGCCAGAGGTCCTCCTACGAGCAACACCAGCCACATGCCTGTGTGGCACATCTGCAGTCAGTATACTGCCACCACGGTGTGGAGACACACCTTCTGTAGCCACCACACGTTCCTGTTCAATGCTAACAAACGCTGACTGTCATTCCTCTATGGCCACTGTAGATGCAGTATGAGTTGGCAGCTGAACTGTGTGCGGGGAAAAGGGGGACATAGCTGGGATGGCAACCGTTGGCACAGATTCCGCCCCTGACATCCCTGCCTGTACCTCATGCATATGTTCATCACTGCTAGCATCTGTGGGGACACTATCAGATGGATCACAGGAGGGTAACGCACCTACATCACCTGTGAATGCAAAGAAATACTCTACATTACAATAGACACACACATACTGGCACACACACACTGACACACACACACACACACACTGACACACGCACACACACACTGACACACACACACTGACACACACTGACACACACACACTGACACACTGACACACACTGACACGCACACACTGACACACTGACACACACACACACACTGACACACTGACACACACACACTGAAACACACACACTGACACACATTGATGCACTGACACTGACACACTGACACACACACACACTGACACACCGACACACACACACTGACACACCATGCATGTGAAATGCCAGATGGCATGCAGCATGCTTGTGATACAGCTGACAACATGCAGCTTAGACATCAATAGTGTTTGTAAGCATACCCCCTGGAATGCACACTACAGCAGGCTGGTGTTATATCATTATCCATGCAATTCACATGATCGTGGTAGTATGCATGCATCCCCATGATACACCATGTGGACCAGAACAGGATAACAGTACACATGGCTGATGTGACCTTGACATGTACTCTGCTGACATGTTCATTAACATGCTTGCATGCCTGACACAATGGTGTCATGACACATGCACAGCATCATACTGGGTATCACATTGTGGTGTTGTCCATATGCCCTACAGATAGAATGCATGTTGAGCAAATGTGCATGGGCATGGTGCCCTGTCAAAACTTGTGGCTATAAGGCTTATCATAAGAATCTATGACCTAGGTCAATGGTTCACCAAAGAATGGACCAATATGGCTTGGTACAGGATGGCAAAGCCTAATAGTGGACACCCTGTATTGAGTAACTGAATATAGTACAATGCTAAAAACCCCATGATGTGACAAATTCACCAGTTCTTGTACCCACTAAATGGTCTGGAATATGTAGAATAACTGAAATCAAATAACAGGATATATGAAACAAAGGGTATATCAGATAAGCAATAATTAAATAGAGTCACTGATACTGATCTGGTGTGATAACACCTAAATCAACATGATGTGTCATAACCAACATGAAATGGTAAATAGTTAGCCCATCATTAATATGAATAAAATTAACATAAATAAAACATATATAGGCATGATCTGGATTATAAAAGTCACAAATATTAGTAGTCCTAGATCTTATCTCGTCATATTATAACCAGATAGAATGCATGACATACAAATGACATCCAGATTATATAATGGACTACAGAGGACATATGCTATGAAAATGTTCCATGTCCCATATTCGGAATTGTAAATCATCATTCACACTGACAATGGACCAACTGTTAAAACACAGAGATATGTGTGATTCAAAAGTGTTTAGCCTGGGCTTAAATATACATATTCTGCTGTATATTGACATGCTAAATAATCATATAACCATCCTATAGAGATGAACCCAATCAGTTATGAATAGACCATCTATTCCAGGGTTGCATGTGTTTGTAAAATGCCTGCTATAACACCACTAAATTTGAATGTGGTCCAAATTGTGAATGAAGAAATCTAATATCATATAGTCACATAATATGCATGTGAATTGACTACCATAAACTGAATAACACATTAGGAAATATTTGGACAAAAGATACTGTAATTGGCTAAACAGACACAAGCTTCATCTAACCCAACATAAATGATGTGAAGTGTACCATGCAATTATTAGAATATGGCATGAGGCTTGGTTCATGAAGAAAATACAATGTATCAAAATGTTCACATGTGTCTTTGGAATGCAGCACGGATGGGATACCCCAATCCGCCACACTCAATTCTCTATTTTGTATTTGGCTATAAGTTTGGTAAAATAAAGTTCAAACACAATCCTCAAGACCCGAGTGACTTATGTCAAGAACACACTAGCAGTCTATATCCAATCGTCAGAATACAAAAAAGCACTGGAAGTTCAGTTATTTGTCGAAACCATCTCTTTGACTAGCGTATCCCAAATGACTGCACATCACAATATTCTCAGCCAAGTTTTCATGAAACCAATGATAGAAAGCCCGTAGATGTTGTAGATATCTATGTTCATCATCCCAAAGGCTATGCAACTGACACCATAAACAGGTGTATGTGGTATGATGCTGGTAGGTATATATATAAGATATATAGTAAACATAATTTTGAAGAACAAACAGCCCCAATGTGTCCAAATTTGTTTCAGACACAGTCGCTATTGGAAGAAATATTCAACAGCCAACCAAACTTGAAAAAAACGCCAAAGCCAGCACTGAAAGTTCCAAATCCAAATATTTATTGAAAATGAACTAGTGCAACATAAGCACTATAGTAACAGCTCGATCCTCATACTAGTTTCGGAAAAAACCTTCTTCAGTGAGGAAGAAAAACAAAAAAGCAGCTCACTGATAGGCAAGGATGCTTATAAATGATACAAGACCAATAAAAAACCAAGGCACATAATTTATGTGCATACATAATAGATAACAAAAAAGATGATGCATCTTGATGAACAAAATGTTTCATTTAAATGCCAATGAATATATATATATTCAATACAGTACAAAAAATGGACATTGTCAGTCAGCTTCCATATATACAGAAAAGTGTCAAAACAGTATATCATACTTATGAAAAGTATATATAATGCATAGCCCAAAAAAACACACATTTGTGTGACAAATGTATAGGTTGTCAATAATATATGTAATAACATATTATCAATAATATGTCATGCTTATGGCACACATATAATGTATAGCTTAGTAAGGCACAACAATAATGTCTACTGCGCTACTAATTATAGGACCAGGGTTCAATTGTGAAGTTGTCCAGTCATATATACCTGACCAATCTGATGTCCAAAAATAAAGTTGGGTCCTATGCTGGGTATAATTTAAACACCTCATATGAAATACAAACTATGATGGTATGTGTAATCATCACAGTTATTAATCAAATATGGTATATCACAGCAAAAGGTGAATGGGTATCTATGTCAACTGGTAGTCTTATAATAATAAAGAGAACCATCAAACGGGTATATACATGTGATAACAATATAATACCCAATAATAGATAACCAAAAGAACAAATCTGTGTATAAACAGCATATGCAAAAAGTCTATGTTAATTTAACCCAAATGTTCGTTAAGACCAGGTGGAAATAGTGCTCCTAAATGGATAATCCAATATTTTTCTTTGTGGCTGAGTATACTTTGCCAGCCCAATTGGTTATGTCTATTTCCCATAACCTTGTCAATGATCATGAACATGAAATTAGCTGTTGTGTGTTTAATGGAATGTTGGTATAAAGCATTGGTAGTTTTTTTGTTTCGTATTTCACTCCTATGTTCACTTATCCTAGTTCTAAGCAGGCGAGAAGTTTTGCCCACATAGAAAGCATTGCATTGGCATGTGGCTAGATAGATCACCCAACTAGATGAACAATTGCCAAATGTACGTACATCATAAACTCTACTTGTATTGGCACTGGTGAATTGTTTGAGCTTGTTCACCTGGCAACATGAACTGCAATGGCCACAAGGAAAAGTGCCTAACAATTCGCCCCCAGAGATGGTAAGTTGTTTATACTGGGCACCACCACTCTCCTTGTGTTTAAAATGTGAAAACATTGTGCCCAAGGTTTTGCCCCTCCTATAAGTGATGGAGCACTTGTTTCCCAAAATCTGTCGTAAATGGTCATTGGCTAGCAGGATATTCCAGTTTTGGTTCAGGATCTCCCTGACTATCTGATGGTTCCTGCCATAAGTGTTTATAAATCTAATAGTGTCATCTTTGATGTATTCATCTCTGTTTTTATATTTTAATAATGAATCTCTGTGCTGTCTATCAGTCCATATCCTTGCAGATTCAATATCAAAATTGGAATAACCTCTGTCCAAAAATCTGTGTCTCAAATCATGTTTAGCTGTATCATAATCAATTAGGGAGGAGTTGATACGTTTCATTCTTAGAAATTGAGACTTAGGGATGTTGCGGATGGTGTGACGTGGGTGCATGCTGGAAGCATGAAGTAATGAGTTGAATTGTGGATACTTACGATGTGTTTTGGTATTCAGAGTATGGTTAATGTTACGATAAATCGTAACATCCAAAAAATCAATCTGTTCCTTATCAAATGTAATGGAAAATTCAATACCCCATATATTGTTGTTTAAGTATTCCAAAAATTCAGAAAGGTATTCAGTATCCGCACGCCACACCATCCAGCAATCATCCAAGTATCTCCTCCAGATGTCCATCTCCACAAGGTAAATGTTATGTAGAGGATTATAAATCACATATTCTTCTAGATATGCCATGAAAAGATCGGCATATATGGGTGCAAAGGATGCACCCATGGCTGTGCCTCTCAATTGCCAATAACATTCGCCTTGGAAATAAAAAGCATTTTTATTGAGGACATGTTCACACATGCATATAAGCAATGTGTTGAACCCTGGTGGATATATTTCAGATTTGGTCAGCCAAAATTCCAAAGCCTGTAAACCTCCCCAATGAGGTATGCTAGTATAGAGAGATTTTACATCCAAGGTGCACATAATCCAATTTGGGTCCAGCTGGGTATCCTGAATAATATTCAAAAACTGTGTTGTGTCCTGAATTCTAGCTCTGACATGTATCAATAAGGGTTTTAAATATTGAGTTAAAAACTCAGACAGTGGTTCAGTCAGTGAGCCATGACCAGAGACGATTGGTCTACCCGGAGGATGAATGATGGATTTGTGAATTTTCAGAAGCAAATATAAAATTTGCTTAGAAGGGTCCTTGACCTGAAGATGTTGAAGTGTCTTAGGACTAATAATGCCCTCATCCATAGCCAAAGTAAGGAAGATATCAATCTCTTCCTTAAATTTTTTGGTTGGGTCAACACCCATATACTGATAACATTTAGTATCTGAAAGTTGTCGTAGACCTTCTTGAATATAGTCCTGCATATTCTGAATAACCACAGCACCTCCCTTATCAGCTTGTAAAATAGCAATAGTACGGTTGTTTCTGAGCTCCATAAGTGCCTGTTTCTCTTCTAATGTCATATTGTCTGGGGCAATGTTACATTCTAAGTGAGGAAAATGTAAATCTTTGAGCACTGCTTGTTGGAAAATACCAACATTCTTATTCATGGGGGGCTGAAATGTGGATTTTTTGAAAGTGAACTCAGAAGATCTTTGAGATATAATGGTGTCCTGTTCAGAAAAGAATATCTTAAGGTTAAGTTTTCTACAATATTCCATGACATCCAAAGAAGTGAGATAATGATCAGAAAAGAAACTTGGAACGAAACCCAAACCTTTATTCAAGATATTGTGTTGTGCATCAGTGAGTACAACATCTGACAAGTTTAAAACATTTTCAAAAGGTGTGTTCATTATCTCAATAGGGCTTGAATCAAACCTGGCATGGATTCTGTTCTTAGTTCTATGGGTGTGTTTCCTCCCCCCTCTGGATTTCCTACCCTGTCTAAAGGGAGATGCTGATTAGTGGTCTTCTTTCTTAATGGGGAGTTGGTGGACAATCCACCCTCACTATCTGTATAGGATGACTCCTCCCCTGATGTGCTCGTAAATGTTTGGTCTCTGTTTTTCAATATGGATCTCGGTCTCTTTCTGGTCCTACCCCCAGACATACCCGGCCATGTATCCTGAAACCTGACAGTTCTCTGTGTTTGAAAGGGTTGCCCCTTTGCATAATCAGTCACATCTCTGTTGAATTTTTTGACCTTTCGGTCCTTAATCAATTTATCATAATTAGTCAATTCTTTGGACAGCCTATCCAGAAGTTGGTGATAGTTGTGATGGGATTGAAATTTTTTGCATTCGGCACTTAATTCTTTAGTTTCCGAGACACAAACATCAATCATCCTCTCATAGTAAGAAGCTAAGATTTTTACAAAAACCATAGAACCATTTCTAAGTGCCTCATCCCATTCCTCCGTCAGCCTCTGTTCAGATCTGCCGAGTAAAGGATGGAGTTTAATTCTCAATCCTCTTGGTGCCAGGTTCTTATGTAAATATGCTTTAAACAGTCTCAGATGCCATATGTTGGCTCTAAGACTTTTTAAACCTTTCTCCAAATTACGGAATGCAGTTTCACAACTATCACCACTATCCGAGTTGATTTCACTCTGGTTGTTGCTTGAGATCTGGCTAAGACCGAATATGCCAATGTCCTCTCTATCAGCACACCAACCATCCAATAATTTATCCAATTCCATTTCAAAAATGACTTGGGGTATGTTGTCCAAGAATGAACTATAAAAGATCAGGAACTGTCAAGGCTCTGAACCACAGCACAGGAGCAGGGGACAGGGCCAGTCTAAGACCCACTATCCAGCTATGTATTAATGTTGATAAATGTGGTTCAAAATTTAGAACAGAAAACCGGTATAATATGAGCTAAAGGGTAAGCAGTAAAGCAACACCATAAAAACTGATGCCCTGTCAAAACTTGTGGCTATAAGGCTTATCATAAGAATCTATGACCTAGGTCAATGGTTCACCAAAGAATGGACCAATATGGCTTGGTACAGGATGGCAAAGCCTAATAGTGGACACCCTGAACAAAGGGGTATTGAGTAACTGAATATAGTACAATGTGTTGTCACTTCTGGAATAAACTAAAAAACCCCATAAATATGACAAATTCACCAGTTCTTGTTTTACCCACTAAATGGTCTGGAATATGTAGAATAACTGAAATCAAATAACAGGATATATGAAACAAAGGGTTATCAGATAAGCAATAATTAAATAAGAGTCACTGATACTGATCTGGTTAATAAGTGATAACACCTAAATCAACATGATGTAGTCATAACCAACATGAAATGGTAAATAGTTAGCCCATCATTAATATGAACAAAATTAAACATAATTAAACATATATAGGCATGATCTGGATTATAAAAGTCACAAAATATTAGTAGTCCTAGATCTTATAAAGTGTGCGTCATATTATAACCAGATAGAATGCATGACATAGAAATGTAAAATAACATCCAGATTATATAATGGACATCATACAAAAAGGACATATGCTATGAAAATGTTCCTTGTATGTCCCATATTCAATTGTAAATCATCATTCACACTGTAAAAACAATGGACCAACTGTTCGAAAAACACAGAGATATGTGTGATTCAAAAAGTGTTTAGCCTGGGCTTAAATATACATATTCAAAACTTGCTGTATATTGACATGCTAAATAATCATATAACCATCCTATAGAGATGAACCCAATCAGTTATGAATAGACCATCTATTCCAGGGTTGCATGTGTTTGTAAAAATGAAAAAAGAGCACTCCCTAATTATGAAACCTTGCCCTGCTATAACACCACTAAATTTGAATGTGGTCCAAATTGTGAATGAAGAAATCTAATATCATATAGTCACATAATATGCATGTGAATTGACTACGCATAAACTGAATAACACATTAGGAAATATTTGGACAAAAAAGATACTGTAATACGTGGCTAAACAGACACAAGCTTCATCTAACCCAACATAAATGAGTGTGAAGTCGCCATGAATAAAAAAGGAAAAAAGGGAAATGCATTTCTCCTATCCCAGTTATTGTGTCCTATAAACATTAATGATATTTCTTACACATAAGGGAAAAATGCCTTAAAAAGAATGGTGGTAGATTTAAATACAATTATTAGAAGCCTAAGAATATGGCATGAGGCTTGGTTCATGAAGAAAATACACAATCCAAAGTATCAAAATGTTCACATAAATACTCGAGTGTCTTTGGAATGCAGCACGGGATGGGATACCCCAATCCGCCACACTCAATTCTCTATTTCGTTGTATTTAATTGCGTTGAAAAACGAGCCTATAAGTTTGGTAAAATAAAGTTCAAACACAATCCTCAAGACCCGTAGTGACTTATGTCAAGAACACACTAGCAGTCTATATCCAATCGTCGTAAATACAAAACGAACTGGAAGTTCAGTTATTTGTCGAAACCATCTCTTTGACTAGCGTATCCCAAATGACTGCACATCAGGTCCAAACCAATATTCTCAGCCGTAAATAGATCAAGTTTTCATGAAACCAATGATAGAAAGCCCCGTAGATGTTGTAGATATCTATGTTCATCAAATTAAGGCTTGATGTAAAATAAGTTCCCAAATGCGTATTCAACTGACACCATAAATCACGGTATCAATGTGAAAAAAGTATGATGCTGGTAGCCCGTATATATATAAGATATATAGTAAACATACCTCTAATGTCCCGCTCAAGCATCGTAATAGTAACAATACATTTTGAAGAACAAACAGCCCCAATGTGTCCAAATTTGTTCAGCGACAGTCGTCTTATTGGAAAGAAATATTCTTAAGCTGGCGTATCCAAAAAAGTAGAACGCCTGGGCCTAGTTAACAATGAAACTTGTTCCAAAGTTATCGCTTGCAAGATGCAGGTCATATAATAACCAAAACGTCCAGGTCCCAACATAAATACACCAAAGGAGGCATCCCTGAATGAACCAGCGAGACCAAACTTACGAGCACATCAGGATAGGAGTTCTCTCCTTACAACCAGGACAGGAACTAAACACCAACAGCGAGGAACAACCAACGTAGAAAACACTCCACCTCGCAAGTACGGCTGTGCACGGCCAACCAAACTTGAAAAAAACGCCAAAGCCAGCACTGAAAGTTCCAAATCCAAATATTTATTGAAAATGAACTAGTGCAACATAAGCACTATAGTAACAGCTCGATCCTCATACTAGTTTCGGAAAAAACCTTCTTCAGTGAGGAAGAAAAACAAAAAAGCAGCTCACTGATAGGCAAGGATGCTTATAAATGATACAGGACCAATAGAAAACCAAGGCACATAATTTATGTGCATACATAATAGGTAACAAAAAAGATGATGCATCTTGATGAACAAAATGTTTCATTTAAATGCCAATGAATATATATATATTCAATACAGTACAAAAAATGGACATTGTCAGTCAGCTTCCATATATACAGAAAAGTGTCAAAACAGTATATCATACTTATGAAAAGTATATATAATGCATAGCCCAAAAACACACATTTGTGTGACAAATGTATAGGTTGTCAATAATATATGTAATAACATATTATCAATAATATGTCATGCTTATGGCACACATATAATGTATAGCTTAGTAAGGCACAACAATAATGTCTACTGCGCTACTAATTATAGGACCAGGGTTCAATTGTGAAGTTGTCCAGTCATATATACCTGACCAATCTGATGTCCAAAAATAAAGTTGGGTCCTATGCTGGGTATAATTTAAACACCTCATATGAAATACAAACTATGATGGTATGTGTAATCATCACAGTTATTAATCAAATATGGTATATCACAGCAAAAGGTGAATGGGTATCTATGTCAACTGGTAGTCTTATAATAATAAAGAGAACCATCAAACGGGTATATACATGTGATAACAATATAATACCCAATAATAGATAACCAAAAGAACAAATCTGTGTATAAACAGCATAGGCAAAAAGTCTATGTTAATTTAACCCAAATGTTCGTTAAGACCAGGTGGAAATAGTGCTCCTAAATGGATAATCCAATATTTTTCTTTGTGGCTGAGTATACTTTGCCAGCCCAATTGGTTATGTCTATTTCCCATAACCTTGTCAATGATCATGAACATGAAATTAGCTGTTGTGTGTTTAATGGAATGTTGGTATAAAGCATTGGTAGTTTTTTTGTTTCGTATTTCACTCCTATGTTCACTTATCCTAGTTCTAAGCGGGCGAGATGTTTTGCCCACATAGAAAGCATTGCATTGGCATGTGGCTAGATAGATCACCCAACTAGATGAACAATTGCCAAATGTACGTACATCATAAACTCTACTTGTATTGGCACTGGTGAATTGTTTGAGCTTGTTCACCTGGCAACATGAACTGCAATGGCCACAAGGAAAAGTGCCTAACAATTCGTCCCCAGAGATGGTAAGTTGTTTATACTGGGCACCACCACTCTCCTTGTGTTTAAAATGTGAAAACAATGTGCCCAAGGTTTTGCCCCTCCTATAAGTGATGGAACACTTGTTTCCCAAAATCTGTCGTAAATGGTCATTGGCTAGCAGGATATTCCAGTTTTGGTTCAGGATCTCACTGACTATCTGATGGTTCCTGCCATAAGTGGTTATAAATCTAATAGTGTCATCTTTGATGTATTCATCTCTGTTTTTATATTTTAATAATGAATCTCTGTGCTGTCTATCAGTCCATATCCTTGCAGATTCAATATCAAAATTGGAATAACCTCTGTCCAAAAATCTGTGTCTCAAATCATGTTTAGCTGTATCATAATCAATTAGGGAGGAGTTGATACGTTTCATTCTTAGAAATTGAGACTTAGGGATGCTTGGATGGTGTGACGTGGGTGCATGCTGGAAGCATGAAGTAATGAGTTGAATTGTGGATACTTACGATGTGTTTTGGTATTCAGAGTATGGTCAATGTTACGATAAATCGTAACAATCACAAAATCAATCTGTTCCTTATCAAATGTGATGGAAAATTCAATACCCCATATATTGTTGTTTAAGTATTCCACAAATTCAGAAAGGTATTCAGTATCCGCACGCCATCCAGCAATCATCCAAGTATCTCCTCCAGATGTCCATCTCCACAAGGTAAATGTTATGTAGAGGATTATAAATCACATATTCTTCTAGATATGCCATGAAAAGATCGGCATATATGGGTGCAAAGGATGCACCCATGGCTGTGCCTCTCAATTGCCAATAACATTCGCCTTGGAAATAAAAAAACATTTTTATTGAGGACATGTTCACACATGCATATAAGCAATGTGTTGAACCCTGGTGGATATATTTCAGATTTGGTCAGCCAAAATTCCAAAGCCTGTAAACCTCCCCAATGAGGTATGCTAGTATAGAGAGATTTTACATCCAAGGTGCACATAATCCAATTTGGGTCCAGCTGGGTATCCTGAATAATATTCAAAAACTGTGTTGTGTCCTGAATTCTAGCTCTGACATGTAACAATAAGGGTTTTAAATATTGAGTTAAAAACTCAGACAGTGGTTCAGTCAGTGAGCCATGACCAGAGACGATTGGTCTACCCGGAGGATGAATGATGGATTTGTGAATTTTCGGAAGCAAATATAAAATTTGCTTAGAAGGGTCCTTGACCTGAAGATGTTGAAGAGTCTTAGGACTAATAATGCCCTCATCCATAGCCAAAGTAAGGAAGATATCAATCTCTTCCTTAAATTTTTGGTTGGGTCAACACCCATATACTGATAACATTTAGTATCCGAAGTTGTCGTAGACCTTCTTGAATATAGTCCTGCATATTCTGAATAACCACAGCACCTCCCTTATCAGCTTGTAAAATAGCAATAGTACGGTTGTTTCTGAGCTCCATAAGTGCCTGTTTTCTTCTAATGTCATATTGTCTGGGGCAATGTTACATTCTAAGTGAGGAAAATGTAAATCTTTGAGCACTGCTTGTTGGAAAATACCAACATTCTTATTCATGGGGGGCTGAAATGTGGATTTTTTGAAAGTGAACTCAGAAGATCTTTGAGATGTAATGGTGTCCTGTTCAGAAAAGAATATCTTAAGGTTAAGTTTTCTACAATATTCCATGACATCCAAAGAAGTGAGATAATGATCAGAAAAGAAACTTGGAACGAAACCCAAACCTTTATTTTAAAAAAGGATATTTTTTTTTTTGGGGGGCCCCACCCCCCAAAGGGGAATTTTTTTTTAAAAAAACCCCCCCATTCTAAAACCCCAAAAGTTTTTTAAAACCTTTTTCCCCAAAAAGGTTTGGGGTTCCCAAATTTTTCTAAATTTTGGGCCTTGAATCAAACCTTTTTTTTGGCATTGGGGGATTTTGTTTTTTTTTTAAAATTTTTTTTCCCCTTTTTTGGGTTTTTTTTGTTTTTGTTTTCCTCCCCTTTTTCTTGGAAATTTTTTCCTTCCCTTTTTTTGTCTAAAGGGAAGTTTTTTTTGGGCCCCTTTTTTTGGGTTTTAGGTTGGTTTTTTCCTTTTCTTTCCCCCTTAAAAATTTTTTTTGGGAGTTGGTGGACAAAATCCACCCCCCCCCACTACCCCTGTTTTAAAAAAATTTTATTGCGAAAGGTTTGGCCGTCAAAAAAATGATCCCGTTTTTAAAACCAAAAGAATTATCCAAACCGGGGAAAAATTTTCGTGGAAAGGGTTTTCCCCAAAAGCAATTTGAATTTTTGCCTTTGTCTAAAAACCCAAAAAAAACCCTTTTTTACCCACTTGGTTGGTAGGGGAAAATTGAAATTTTTACGGGATGTAAACAAAAAAATCACATACGATTTTAAAAATAAACCCTTTAACAATGAAAAGTCAACCCTGAAATGGTAAATTTACCCTCATTTATGAAAAAATTAAACAGGCTAATAAAAAAGTCCAAAATTTAATCCAATCGTGCGTCAATATAACCAATAAAATGCATGCTAAAAATGTAAAAAAATCCAATTTTTAAACACAACAAACCATAAAATTTCCTTTTTTCCCCTTTTCAATTGAAAATTCATAACTTAAAAAAAACCAATTTTGAAAAAAAAGAAGGGCCCAAAATTTTACCCTGTTAAAATAAAATTTTTCAAAATTGCGTAATTAAAGCTAAATAACATAAACCACCAAAAAGATGCCCCAAAAAGAATAAATTTTTGGGTTCAGGGTTTTTTAAAATGAAAAGGCACTCCTTTCCCCCTGCTATAAATGAATTGGTAAATTGTGAATGAAAAACAAAAAACCATAATATCCCCAAAATTCTTCCCGGGAATTTGGAAAAAGAACAAATGGAAAGAAAAAGTTAAAAAAAATTTGAGTTAAAATCCTAAATGGGGAAACACTATCCCATTTTTGTGCCCATAAACATGGGAAAAAAATGTTAAAAAAGGTTAGATTTAAATACAAATTAAACAAAAAATACATGATTTGGTTAAAGAAAATAACAACCAAAATTTTAATTCCAGTGTTTTTTGGAATAAAAATGTTCCCTTTTCCGGTTTTTAATTTGGTTAAAAAAACCCTAAAAGTTTGGAAAATTTTCCCTTAAAAATGACATGTAAAACACAAGATTTATTCAATTTGGGTAAATAAAAAAAAAACTGGAATTCAGTTATTTCAAACCATCCTTTGAAAACCCAAATGAATAAACCCAAATTTTTCCCCCTTTGAAAGTTTTAAAATGAAAAAGCCCCCAATTTGAATTTTGTTCACAAATTAAGGCTTGATGTTAAACCCTTTATTAATGACCCATCGGTTTTGAAAATAGGCAAAAAGATATAAAGTAAACAACCCCGCTCACACGGTAACAATAATTTTTGAAAAAAACATTTTCCCACCAGTTATTGGAAAAAAAACTTTGGGATCCGGGGGGAAAAAAAAATTTTGCCAAAATAAAGGCGGCATAAAAAACCAAAAATTTCACCCCCAACAAAAAACCAAACCCAAACCAGCGGATGGGGTACCCCAACCAACAAACTAAAAAAACAAAAACCACCCCAAAGGGTAAAAAATAAATTTCCAAAACCAAAAAATTTTTGAAAAAGAAAAAATTACAATAAATGTTTAAAAACCTTTTCGGGAAAAAAAACACTCGACAGTTATAAATGACCACCGGCAAAATTTTGGCTAAAAAAAAAAGTTCTTTTGAAAAAAAAATGTTTAAAAGCCAATGAATATTATTTTCAATACAGTAAAAACATTGTATCATTTCCCATATATAAAAATGTAAAAAGTATATCTACTTATAAAAGTTATAAAATCTAGCCCAAAAAAAAAATTTTGAAAAATTAGGTTGTAAAATTTTTCAAACAATTTTCATGTTTTTGGACAATTTAAAAAAAATTTGGCCCCAAAATAAGCCCTCAAAAATAGGCCGGGTTTTAATAACAATTCCCAGGGCCGGGGGGTCTTTGGGGGTTAATTTAAACAATACCAAAATGATTAGTTAATATACAGAAAAAAAATATATCACATAAAGGGGTTTTATTAAGGGGCAAAAAAAAACCATAAAAGGGTATAAAGAAAAAATAAAAAAAGATACCAAAAAATTTGTATAAACACAAAAAAAAGTTTTGAATTTAAATTTTTCCATAAATATGCCCCCCCGGCCCAAAAAAATTTTTTTTCCATCTTTTTATACAAATTTGTTTTTGTACTATTATTTTTATATTTTATAAATGTTCCCTTTGTTTTTTTAATATGAACCTTTACAAAACATTTATATTAAAAAAGAAAAACTGTGTGTTACACATAGGATTTCAATATTTTTTCCAGGCCCAACTTTGGAAAAATTTTTTTAAACCATCCTAAGGGATACAGGTTTTTGTGTTCTTTTTTGTCCATGCATGACAATTATTTTTAAATATGATTATGAAAACCCATCTTTTTGTAACCAATGTGTTTTTTCATGCAAAATTTTTTCAATTCTTTTTCCCTTTTTATATATGCTTTCCAGGGCTTTAAATATTTTGTTAAAAGATGCAACATTTTTACCAAATTTTTTTTTGGTCCATAAATCCTTGATGGGCCCTTTTTTTTTTTTTGGGCCTGGTCACAAAATTTTGCGTTTTTATTTTGGTTTTCTTTCATTGGGGTTTTAAAGTTTTTCCCATAGAGGGTTTTTTTTGTTCCTCTTTTTTTTGGGGAAACTCCAAAAGGGTTTGGTTTGGTCTCACCTTTTTTTTGGGATGCCTGTTTTTTGAAATGGACTTTTGGTGATTGCCAAAAGGCCCCCTTTTTTTTTTTTTAAAATTTTTAATTTTGCCGGATTAAACCAGAAATATTTCTTTCCAATAAGGGCCTTTTGTTTGAAAAAAAAGGGGGCTTTTTTCTTCAAAATTTTTTATTGGGGGTTTTCCCATGGGGTTTGTTTTTATTTGGTATAACTTTTTTGGTTTTGTCAGGTCGGTTTTTTAACTTATTAAAAACTGGCTGTTTCAAAAATGAAATAGGTTTGATTTTGGGGGAATGGTTTTAAATAAAAAAATTCTTTTTATTTTTTTATATCACCACAAAAATTTTTTAAAAAACCCTTTTTTAGGCATTTTCGGAAAAAAAATGGGTAAACAAAACTGGAAAGTATTTTTTTTTAGCCCAAATCATTTTTTTGGTTTAATTTTCTGGCCACTTTGTTTTTTTCCTTTTTTCAATGGAAAAAAATTTAAACTTCCAATTTCCTCATTTATTTTGTTAGATAAGTTTTTTTAAAATTTTTTTCCAATTTTTTTGGTTTTATGCCATTTATATTGGGGTTTTTTCATTCAAAAATGACAAATTTTTCTTTTTAAACTAAAAGGGTTTCATTTTATGGTTTTTTTTGTTTTTTAAATTTTTCCCTTTTTAATTTGTAATTTCCCCGGCTAACACTGTCACACATATCTTGTGCCTTTGGTCCATTTTTTTAGGGGAATATTTTACAAATTGGGGGCACTGATGCCAAATTTTGGGTGTTTTTTCATTTCGCCATTCTATCTGGTTATAAACCGATCTGGACTACTGTATTTTATTAAACAGCCAAATTTTTTTTTGTTTAAGTTCATATTAAAATAACCCCATTTCATGTTGGTTATGACTACATCATGTTGATTTAGGTGTTATCACTTATTAACCAGATCAGTATCAGTGACTCTTATTTAATTATTGCTTATCTGATAACCTTTGTTTCATATATCCTGTTATTTGATTTCAGTTATTCTACATATTCCAGACCATTTAGTGGGTAAACAAGAACTGGTGAATTTGTCATATTTATGGGGTTTTTAGTTTATTCCAGAAGTGACAACACATTGTACTATATTCAGTTACTCAATACCCCTTTGTTCAGGGTGTCCACTATTAGGCTTTGCCATCCTGTACCAAGCCATATTGGTCCATTCTTTGGTGAACCATTGACCTAGGTCATAGATTCTTATGATAAGTCTTATAGCCACAAGTTTTGACAGGGCATCAGTTTTTATGGTGTTGCTTTACTGCTTACCCTTTAGCTCATATTATACCGGTTTTCTGTTCTAAATTTTGAACCACATTTATCAACATTAATACATAGCTGGATAGTGGGTCTTAGACTGGCCCTGTCCCCTGCTCCTGTGCTGTGGTTCAGAGCCTTGACAGTTCCTGATCTTTTATAGTTCATTCTGACCATACCCCAATTCATTTTTGAAATGGAATTGGATAAATTATTGGATGGTTGGTGTGCTGATAGAGAGGACATTGGCATATTCGGTCTTAGCCAGATCTCAAGCAACAACCAGAGTGAAATCAACTCGGATAGTGGTGATAGTTGTGAAACTGCATTCCGTAATTTGGAGAAAGGTTTAAAAAGTCTTAGAGCCAACATATGGCATCTGAGACTGTTTAAAGCATATTTACATAAGAACCTGGCACCAAGAGGATTGAGAATTAAACTCCATCCTTTAGTCGGCAGATCTGAACAGAGGCTGACGGAGGAATGGGATGAGGCACTTAGAAATGGTTCTATGGTTTTTGTAAAAATCTTAGCTTCTTACTATGAGAGGATGATTGATGTTTGTGTTTCGGAAACTAAAGAATTAAGTGCAAAAAAATTTCAATCCCATCACAACTATCACCAACTTCTGGATAGGCTGTCCAAAGAATTGACTAATTATGATAAATTGATTAAGGACCAAAGGTCAAAAATTCAACAGAGATGTGACTGATTATGCAAAGGGCAACCCTTTCAAACACAGAGAACTGTCAGGTTTCAGGATACACGGCCGGGTATGTCTGGGGTAGGCCCAGAAAGAGACCGAGATCCATATTGAAAACAGAGACCAAACATTTACGAGCACATCAGGGAGGAGTCATCCTATACAGATAGTGAGGGTGGATTGTCCACCAACTCCCCATTAAGAAAGAAGACCACTAATCAGCATCTCCCTTTAGACAGGGTAGGAAATCCAGAGGGAGGAAACACACCCATAGAACTAAGAACAGAATCCATGCCAGGTTTGATTCAAGCCCTATTGAGATAATGAACACACCTTTTGAAAATGTTTTAAACTTGTCAGATGTTGTACTCACTGATGCACAACACAATATCTTGAATAAAGGTTTGGGTTTCGTTCCAAGTTTCTTTTCTGATCATTATCTCACTTCTTTGGATGTCATGGAATATTGTAGAAAACTTAACCTTAAGATATTCTTTTCTGAACAGGACACCATTACATCTCAAAGATCTTCTGAGTTCACTTTCAAAAAATCCACATTTCAGCCCCCCATGAATAAGAATGTTGGTATTTTCCAACAAGCAGTGCTCAAAGATTTACATTTTCCTCACTTAGAATGTAACATTGCCCCAGACAATATGACATTAGAAGAGAAACAGGCACTTATGGAGCTCAGAAACAACCGTACTATTGCTATTTTACAAGCTGATAAGGGAGGTGCTGTGGTTATTCAGAATATGCAGGACTATATTCAAAAAGGTCTACGACAACTTTCGGATACTAAATGTTATCAGTATATGGGTGTTGACCCAACCAAAAAATTTAAGGAAGAGATTGATATCTTCCTTACTTTGGCTATGGATGAGGGCATTATTAGTCCTAAGACTCTTCAACATCTTCAGGTCAAGGACCCTTCTAAGCAAATTTTATATTTGCTTCCGAAAATTCACAAATCCATCATTCATCCTCCGGGTAGACCAATCGTCTCTGGTCATGGCTCACTGACGGAACCACTGTCTGAGTTTTTAAATCAATATTTAAAACCCTTATTGATACATGTCAGAGCTAGAATTCAGGACACAACACAGTTTTTGAATATTATTCAGGATACCCAGCTGGACCCAAATTGGATTATGTGCACCTTGGATGTAAAATCTCTCTATACTAGCATACCTCATTGGGGAGGTTTACAGGCTTTGGAATTTTGGCTGACCAAATCTGAAATATATCCACCAGGGTTCAACACATTGCTTATATGCATGTGTGAACATGTCCTCAATAAAAATGTTTTTTATTTCCAAGGCGAATGTTATTGGCAATTGAGAGGCACAGCCATGGGTGCATCCTTTGCACCCATATATGCCGATCTTTTCATGGCATATCTAGAAGAATATGTGATTTATAATCCTCTACATAACATTTACCTTGTGGAGATGGACATCTGGAGGAGATACTTGGATGATTGCTGGATGGTGTGGCGTGCGGATACTGAATACCTTTCTGAATTTGTGGAATACTTAAACAACAATATATGGGGTATTGAATTTTCCATTACATTTGATAAGGAACAGATTGATTTTTTTGGATGTGACGATTTATCGTAACATTGACCATACTCTGAATACCAAAACACATCGTAAGTATCCACAATTCAACTCATTACTTCATGCTTCCAGCATGCACCCACGTCACACCATCCGCAACATCCCTAAGTCTCAATTTCTAAGAATGAAACGTATCAACTCCTCCCTAATTGATTATGATACAGCTAAACATGATTTGAGACACAGATTTTTGGACAGAGGTTATTCCAATTTTGATATTGAATCTGCAAGGATATGGACTGATAGACAGCACAGAGATTCATTATTAAAATATAAAAACAGAGATGAATACATCAAAGATGACACTATTAGATTTATAACCACTTATGGCAGGAACCATCAGATAGTCAGGGAGATCCTGAACCAAAACTGGAATATCCTGCTAGCCAATGACCATTTACGACAGATTTTGGGAAACAAGTGTTCCATCACTTATAGGAGGGCAAAACCTTGGGCACATTGTTTTCACATTTTAAACACAAGGAGAGTGGTGGTGCCCAGTATAAACAACTTACCATCTCTGGGGACGAATTGTTAGGTACTTTTCCTTGTGGCCATTGCAGTTCATGTTGCCAGGTGAACAAGCTCAAACAATTCACCAGTGCCAATACAAGTAGAGTTTATGATGTACGTACATTTGGCAGTTGTTCATCTAGTTGGGTGATCTATCTAGCCACATGCCAATGCAATGCTTTCTATGTGGGAAAAACTTCTCACCGCTTAGAACTAGGATAAGTGAACATAGGAGTGAAATACGAAACAAAAAAACTACCAATGCTTTATACCAACATTCCATTAAACACACAACAGCTAATTTCATGTTCATGATCATTGACAAGGTTATGGGAAATAGACATAACCAATTGGGCTGGCAAAGTATACTCAGCCACAAAGAAAAATATTGGATTATCCATTTAGGAGCACTATTTCCACCTGGTCTTAACGAACATTTGGGTTAAATTAACATAGACTTTTTGCCTATGCTGTTTATACACAGATTTGTTCTTTTGGTTATCTATTATTGGGTATTATATTGTTATCACATGTATATACCCGTTTGATGGTTCTCTTTATTATTATAAGACTACCAGTTGACATAGATACCCATTCACCTTTTGCTGTGATATACCATATTTGATTAATAACTGTGATGATTACACATACCATCATAGTTTGTATTTCATATGAGGTGTTTAAATTATACCCAGCATAGGACCCAACTTTATTTTTGGACATCAGATTGGTCAGGTATATATGCCTGGACAACTTCACAATTCAACCCTGGTCCTATAATTAGTAGCGCAGTAGACATTATTGTTGTGCCTTACTAAGCTATACATTATATGTGTGCCATAAGCATGACATATTATTGATAATATGTTATTACATATATTATTGACAACCTATACATTTGTCACACAAATGTGTGTTTTTCTGGGTTATGCATTATATATACTTTTCATAAGTATGATATACTGTTTTGACACTTTTCTGTATATATGGAAGCTGACTGACAATGTCCATTTTTTGTACTGTATTGAATATATATATATTCATTGGCATTTAAATGAAACATTTTGTTCATCAAGATGCATCATCTTTTTTGTTACCTATTATGTATGCACATAAATTATGTGCCTTGGTTTTCTATTGGTCCTGTATCATTTATAAGCATCCTTGCCTATCAGTGAGCTGCTTTTTTGTTTTTCTTCCTCACTGAAGAAGGTTTTTTCCGAAACTAGTATGAGGATCGAGCTGTTACTATAGTGCTTATGTTGCACTAGTTCATTTTCAATAAATATTTGGATTTGGAACTTTCAGTGCTGGCTTTGGTGTTTTTTTCAAGTTTGGTTGGCCGTGCACAGCCGTACTTGCGAGGTGGAGTGTTTTCGATATTGCAACCAAAACACTACGTGTCTCAGACATGTCGGATGGAACAACACAATGTGTGAAACCATTGCAGGGGCATATAACACAATGGTGATGCCTGTGGTCTGCCCATATCACTGCTCACTGTGCGGTACTGGTTTGTGTACCACACATGTTGTTCCACTGTATAGTACATATGCCTCCATTGTAGAACACCTCCACCATTGTATGCACAGCTGGACACACATGTAGCAATGACAACTACTGTAGTTTCATGTCTGTGTATCATTTCAGTTGTATATATTGCACATCGGTGGCCTGTGTGGATGATGGGTGATGCGACCTGTATATCCATGTATTAACTGGCCACATGGCAAATAGATCTATGCTTTGACATGCCTGATACTGATGATAGACTCACCTGCAACGGACTCTTGTCTGTGCGGCACGCCAGAGGTACCTGTATAGGGTGACACAGCAGTATGAACATTATCCATGACTGTATGACAGCCACAGGGTGCACAGTGCAGGTTAATACATTCGCCTGTACAATAGCATATACTCAGCACGTGTGCATACCATACCTCTCAACCTCTTAGAACAATAAATGTGGACAAAGCCTACTATGATGGGGGACATATAGGGACAACTGTGACATATTGCTCTTACTAACCTAGATATTTGATAGACCAATAGGTTTGCGTGCACATGGGTTTGCAACAGAATGTGCAGTCATAACCACAACTGTATGTCATCATTTAATGACTCCATTCCTCAGCTATTTGCCAGAAAGGGACAGATATTAAGGGTAACACACCGACAATATGAGGCAGACATCTGGACATCCTGCAAATACCCGTACAGGTCAGAGGTATGGTGCATACAAAAGGTAGCATAAAGCATGTGTATCCACATACCTTGCATATGTTGTTACATTACATGATGTACACTGACACATGCATGTACGTGGGATATACTGGCCATATGTTCAGTACTGACTTACCAGGCAACTCCAGGCTCATTGGTTGGGAGACACCCACCTCCACGATGGCAGCTACTGTTTGTGGGGGCTGTTCAGAGGGTGTTCCCAGACTGGCCAGTAGCTCCTGTGTGTGTGTGAGTGGTGGCTGGGTTGGTGGCCCACCACCCGTACCACCTTGTTCCCTGGTGATTGCAGTGGCACGCTGTTTTGCATGACGTATGAGGTCCGTGCAGTGTCTGCGCACCTGCTGGTAGGTGTGATTGTGGCCTCCCACTTCGTTGACCCTCCTGCAAAGATCCTGCCACAGGTCATCCCGCTGCTGTGCATGCTGTGGCACATGGCTAAATATCACCTCGTAGTTCTCATGGAGGTACGGTATTACGACATCATCCTCCTGTCGGCTATATGCTGGTAGGCGTGTACGCGGCATTATCTGTAAGACATGATGAAGGTGACAGGTCACATTTACAGACATGTACAGTGATACTGCTGCACATACATTCTAGTACATCCGCACAGTTATCTTTGCAAATCAACATGACACTAACATGACTGGCATGTATGCGTCCCACACATGTAACATCCAGTATGCATTGGATATCATCCCCATATATGTGTGTCACCTCATTAGTGTTCCTACTGCATGTGACATCAGTCTTCATGTGGACATGTCTGTTTGCATGCACTGGTGTTCTTACCTATCTACCCATGCCTGATGTATCCACGGTAATGCTGTTGACCTAGATGCTGTGGATATGTCACATAACACAGACACAGCCTTACTGGACTTGGGCAGTGACAATGCACCAAGTATGCATGGGAACCTGTATATGCAACTGTTTTTCCATAGACATCTACACTGCACAGCTGTTCAACATCCTGCCACGGATCAACTGTGTTGCACATGTGATAGACATGGGACAATGGCTAGTCGGACGTCATTCGCAGGTAAGGTTATCGGCTATGGCATGTACGGGCTGGGTTTCCTAGCTGTATCTGACACCCATTACGCCACCACGAGGGGCATCAGTGACACATTACTGATCCAGATAGATGATACTACATCTACCATATGGCCATCACACCATGTATGGCAGGGATGATATGTGCAGCTATGTGGACAGGGCTGAATGGTATGGCGGGAGTATGTTACAGGTATGGCACAGGGATCTGTCCAGCATGTGGCCATCCTAGTCATAGGACGGAGGTTGGCCATGACGTATGTCTTTCAGATCAGGCTATGGACATATAGCATGTCTAACAGCATAGTGTGGCATATGTCTGTATGCAAGGAGGATAGCATGCTGCATACTGGAGGAGAGTATTCTGGAGGCTGGTATCGGCCATCCATGCATGGGCCCTACCCCTGGAGGGTGATGTGTCTTCCAATATTGGTCACACGGTTGCTGAGTATGCCTGTCCAATGATCTCTGTGCTCATGGATACCACCCTGTCATGTCATGGGTACCTCGGATGACTACCTAAAGGGCCAGTGAGATGTCTCCAGCTCAGGGAGGTGTACTACACTACACCATCCCTAACACAGTGTCCATACTGTTGACCACAGCCTAGGTGTTTCTTAATGGGTACGAGGGTATTCCCCTAGTGGTGTCATTGCTGATATCATCCACCAGAATGTGCACATATGTCACACACATCACACACACAGCACATTCTGTATGTTGTTCACAACACTGAGGCAACACTTGCCCATAGGTCATGGCCATTCACATCATCACATACACAGATGGCTGACATTTGTCTGTGTGGTATGGGCTACAATGCGGGTGGGGTACAACACATTAACCCTGGTTTACTGTAGCTAACACCGTGTGATATGCACATGTCACTGTAGCACCTTTGGTAGTTGTGAGTCTGTCAACAGGCCACTAGTAGAACACTCCTGTGACATACACAGGCATCTGTAGCCAAACATCCATACTGTCTTGTACATCTGTACTGCTAACATCTACACTGATAATGGTTCATGGACCTGCAGACCATAGACGGCAGTGTTCTGATGCGGTGCCACCAATCATGACTGTTGTCAACACTTGTGGGTTGATAGTATACAACACCCTATCTGTAATGTATGGGCATGCTCAGCACTTGTTCAGAGCTTCTTGGCACATTATGAGCTACTGCTTAGTTTAGCACCCATTTCACACCAGTCCTCACAAGTACACTGTCTGTCCATACATTTCCAGCTTGATAACTGTACAACAGCTGTCGTACACACATCACTCACATACCTCATGAGACATGGTGGTTTTTATGGCCTGTCCACCTGCCACGTACCACTTATATACAGGCATGTCCAACTGGCATGTACCATGCTATTGCTTGTCACTATGATGACTATGTTGTACATGTGGCAACAGAGCTATTCTCATGTCCACAGTCAATGCACACCTCCCAACATACAACAGTGCAGCCTGTGGGGGATGCACATATGCAGCCCTGCTGGGGGTTAAACTGTCACCAACCCTGACTGCACCTGACAGTCATGTGGGGTTGTGCAACATTGGCAATGCACCCCACACATCACATGGTCCCACATGATCCCCACCACAGGCCACACATATGGAGACACCCTGTACAGTACCCCTCCATACTCTGTGTGGGCACCGATGACAGTCCACATCACCAAACACAACCACACCAACTTATAGCCCACACACACATGTGCCCATCACATACAGCCAATAGGGTGTCATAACATACACAACACACCTGTCTTAGGTGACTGTCGGCAGTCACACTGCTGTTCCACTCAGCAGGTTACACAAGGCGATAGTAACTTACATCCTGCTGTTCAGTAACTGGTTCTGCAACATAACCTATGCACACATGCCACAAGTCAGCAGGTACGATGTGACTCCCCTTCCATGTTTGTGTGACTGAAGTTGTCACTCAGGGAAAAGACTACGTGTGCAGGGACATGCAATAGCCCACCAGTGTTGTCACCCTGATGGTGTGGTCCACACCCTGGGAAGCATTTTGCGGTCATCCGGATCTGTTACCACTGTACTATGAACGACTGTGTCACTCCCAACAGTTGTCCATGCTTCTGCTGTCATTCCACAGGCATCTAGTATACGTCCACTTTGACAGACCCGGCCAAACAACATGATGCTGTGGCACAGTTGACCTGCACCTGTCAGCCCTGGGAGTACGGATCACATGTTGGACTCTTGCTGCTTTTATACTGCCTGTCTTGCACAGTGCCCACTAACAGTCACCACCAGAATGGGAACTGGCTAGTGAAGCATGTGGTCATGTCACACAATGCTTGACATCATCCTCTGTGGCGCATGCAGGCAAGGCACACCTGATACTGCACCACTGCAATATCTCTGCATTGACTGGGACCTGCCTCTTGGCTCTGTGGAGCACACCTGCAATGACTGGGTATAGACAGACAGTACCTCGCAGGCACGCACCTGGACTGGCACACCCACAGCTGAGGTGTCCCCATATTCCACTATGTTGTACACACATCCCGGCTGGCTACTTCGCACAATGCATCACAGGTGCTCCACGTGCATATAACTGTGTCTGGAACTACTGCTGCTACTAATGTGAGAATGAGAGTAACCCACAGTTAACTGTGATAGCCGCACATGTACTGACACATTAGGCGTACACTGTGCATGAGTCGTAACCTCCGCTCAGCTGGTTCGACCCATACACCACCTCCAAGACCAACAGTATCCTTAACATGGATACTACCAACATGTGACTGATGTTCCACACCTGTGGTTATCCCCTCATTGGTGGAATCCGAACATCTGCTACCCACTCTTGTTAGCCAGATACCGGCACCACACACTTCACGGCATACACAGTAGATGACTACTACAACACCAACTACAGATGTCATATGACAGCGGTAGTTGTTGTCGTGACACACGTGCAGGTGGACAATGCACATGCAAACGCTGAGACATACCCCAGTGCACTTCAATAGCACGTACACGACAATGTGGTTCATGCTATTCCACACAGAGCCATGCTGGTACACACCAGAATAAAGACAACACTCTGGGGGTGCAGTCCCACGGACATACTTTACAACAACAGGTGGGGGCTGTTACACAGTGGTGTACATTCCCATGGGTGGGATGACTCACTGGTCAGCCTCGGTAGGGCCACAGGATCCCACATCACATACACCATAACTAGCTATGTACACATTACTGCGACACATTCCGAGATGTACCACAAGGCATTATGGTGGTATGTCGGTAGTCGTATGCAATACCCCCATCTGCTCACACATACAACTGTCACTCTGGAACATGACAGTAACAGCTGATGTTGGCAACATGCTGTCTGATGGCTTCATTGCTAACATTACACCCTCTCACTCCCTGCAAGGCCACATTCCTTGCAGGTACATTGCGGTGTACCTGCAGTCACACCTACACAGTACTGACCTGCACTCTATATGTCCTAGGACACAGGCCCCTTGTCACCCTGCAATATCCCAGGCTGTGATGTCCACAGAACTCTGAACAGCATGTCTCCCCACTGGGACACCATATTCAGTAATAGCCTTGTACCAGACATTGTGGCCCCTGACTGGCACACAGTGACAGTAACACTCCTCACAGGTGGCACCACACTGCATGACTGGGTCTATTGCTCTACACACCTCACTGGACTGTTATGCACGGCTATAGGGCACATCATCATGGACATCATTCGTCGAGTCTTTGTTGTGCTCCAGTCCTTTGATGACAGCTGGGTTGGTCTTGTTGGGGCCACAGCATGCCTCCTACACCTGTTGAACACCTTTTCTACAGTCGCCAGAGTAGTTGATGACGACACAGGTGTCCACACAGCCTGCATTGTCCTCTCGCCGCCATTCAGCACCGTTCTCCATTCTGGTATTGACTACATACACATCCACCTGCACATCACAACATATGTCTCCGGATGTTATGCAATGTGGCTAATGGACAGGACACACACACTGAGGGTGCCATACCATATCACATACTGCAATCCAGTTACACTTGGTTTACCACAGTCCTCTGTCATGGGGCCCTCATGTTCTGTATATGCTTCCCTGAGGTACAGGCTACTACTGAGCGGACTTCCCTGCCTAGCTTTACAGACCACTGCTTACCAGCGCCGTTGTTGCTCCACCAGCTGATACAGACCCCATCCATATGGGTGTCACTGTGACAGATACCAATATAAACATCATGGCCTCTACCTGCATGACACTTGGTGTGAACATCACCTTTGCAGTACACCATCCTCCCACTGGTCATCACATAAGTGTTAGTCCCCTACATACATGTTGCTTTGTACATGTTTGTAAGACACATGTATGTCGCACACACTCCTGTGATTACTACATTGCCACTGTGGCGTGGATATCCTTCTACGTGTTCACACATGTCTGTACTGGGTATGTAGCTGGTACATAGGCACCCATTGTACCGCTGAACACCGGACATATACACACATCCATGGGTACAATACCCCACGTAGGGTGTACCTTACACAACAGCTTTACATAACCCAACATTAAAACGCCATGATGTTTATTGAGCTACAACTGTTAATGTATGCGGCTTATGTACAGACACCACGTCTGTACACATTTGCAGACTACATACTCAGGGGTGACGTCTGCTGCAAAGACAGGGCCTATGTCTGCAAATATGTTCATGGATATACTCCACATACACAACATACACAATAGCCACAATGACCATGATGCTCATGGATATGTGCACACACGCGACTGTGTGTGGCATGTGCTTGGGGGTTGCATTCCCAGACCGGACACTCACCATGCTTTGGGACATGATTCCTATGTACATCACGCATGGACAGTCAGTAGCAGTGTTCATGTAATACCTTGCTTGCTGGATGGTGGACACATGTACACCAGGGATCACTGCAGTGGCTGTACTGTGCAGTGATGCAGGTTACACATGGCTCTTCTGTTCACAGGACACTACCTTGGAGAGGTGCCACTGGTGTGCACACTGTAGTTGTTGTTACACATTGACTTGCCAGACTGCATGGTACCCCACTATGAACCTGTGCAGCTATTACATGTCCTTTGTGCATGGTTACTGGTATAGCCCTTCCAGTTAGATTGTCTGTCACACTATTACAATGTCCCGTGACTACAGGCCAAGGTAGTGTCCTGTGAACAGAAGAGCCATGTGTAACCTGCATCACTGCACAGTACAGCCACTGCAGTGATCCCTGGTGTACATGTGTCCACCATCCAGCAAGCAAGGTATTACATGAACACTGCTACTGACTGTCCTCTCCTGCTCAGCTGGTGAACCTGGGAATATTGAGGCAATGTTACAATTGCCTCATGTACACAGACAACCCTCTCCTCCTCCCACAAAACACAAATACATGCGAGAGATGCAACTACACGGCCAAACTGGAGGCTGAGCTCTCTCAACATAGGACTGGCAAGACCAGTCAGGAGGAGAAGGTTACCACACACACTATAGACCCAGTCTCACATATTACCATTACAACCTCAAATCATACACATAAACACACAAAGACATACTCGGAGGCTCTGATCAAAAATCTACCAAAACAGCAGAGGCCACCAAAGCAGACACCCAAACAACCACCACCTCAGAACACAACACCTGCAACACATAGACCTCACAGTCAGAGTGTCAAACAGTCACAGCCCTTAAGGCCAAACACAATGCCAGACACACTAGTCATTGGTGACTCCATAGTCAGACACACTGACGTCCGCTCACCAGACTGAGTAAGGAGAAGGTCACAGTAAGCTGCCTGTCGGGCGCTAGAATCCGCCACATAACGCAAGCACTCAGGTCTCTCAACAGCAGGTACAAATATGATTCAGTCATTGTCCACGCTGGTGTAAACGACCTGAGACGTACCTCCTTGGACTACATGAAAAGAGACATTGAGGAGCTCTCTGATTATGTAGCCCAGACAGGTATGACCCTGACCTTGAGCAGTATCCTACCTTCACCAAGAATGATGCCACAATACAGAGATAAGATGATCAGCTTTAACAATTGGCTTAAACACTGGTGTCATTCAAAGGGGATCCAGTGTCTGTCTGCCTGGGATGACATGCTGGACAAGCCACGCTGCTTCGCCAAGGGACGGCTTGCACCTGTCACCCTGGGATTCGGATATTGGCAAAGGCTCTTGCCACCCCATAGTGCCTTTTTAGGCAAGGCTCAAATTCTAAACATACCACCCTAGAACACAAAAAGGAAAAACTAAGGGTAATGCTGCTCAATGCCAGAAGTCTAAATCTCAAAATGCACGCACTCGAGGCCCTTCTCAGTATGGAGAACATCGATGTCTGTGCTGTGACAGAAACCTGGTTCAAGGCTCCTGAGAGCACCCGGCGCTATCAGGTTTTACCTCATATCATGCGTTCCGCCCCAAAATCTGGACAATACCAAGAAAGGAGGGGGTTTCCATATTCATCAAGGACACCCACACCTCAAGACTGGTGGCAACGCACGATGCATCGGAGACCATCCAGGTGCAATTAACCATAGGCAAGACTGCTCTGCAAATTGTAGCATGTTACAGGCCACCCTCACAAACTCAGGAACCTCAGATGGCCTTCCTGAAAACACTAGAGGGATAAATGTATCACCAAACACCATCATACTAGGTGACTTCAATTACCCTAATATAGACTGGGAACACTACTCAAGCCCAAACACCCTAGCCCAAAAGTTCCTGGAATTCATAAACTCAAATGCCATGGAACAACTAGTCACCATCCCCACAAGAGGAGATAACATACTTGATCTCATCATCACGAACATGGGAGCACAATGTTCAACACCGGAGGTGTACCCCTCACTGGTGAGATCAGACCACAAACTAATCTCGCTGGAGGTCCTCATCCCACCCCACCTGAAATAAAAAGACCACAGTAAAGAACTTCTCAAAAGCCGACTTCACACTTCTAAAGACTAGTGTGGTCTCCTTTAAGGCCCCGAGGCGGAAAACAGTACTCAAGCCGCTGAATCACTTACAAATGCCTTCTACCAGCACCTGCAGGACTGCATGGATAAGGCAATCCCAAGCAAAACAAAGACTCTTTGTACCAAAGGCAAGCATCCAGTCTGGTGGACCCCAGCCATAAACAAACTCTACAACAAAAGGAGGAAGCTACTACAAGATAGAGCAAAATCCTTAAAAGGTAAGACACCCTTGATCACTATAAGTAAAAACTAAGAGCTCTCATAAAATCATCCAAAGCAAATTTCGAGAGAAAAATAGCTAAAGACTCAAAAGACAATCATAAGGCCTTCTTTAGCTATGTTAGAAACCTGGGAGGAAACTCCCAGATATGCTCAGAGCTAGTTCAAAATGATGTGAAGATTACTGATCCTACAGACATTGCCAACATACTGGCTGACAGGTTCAGTGCAAACTTCCCCTCCCCAAAAGGAGAGATATCTATACCAAACGATTGCAGCCCCCAAACATCTCCAGCCCAAGTGAGAACTGCTCTCTCCAAAGCAAAAACACAGCATCCATGGGACCTGATGGTGTCCCCGGCTGTGTGCTCCATGAACTCAATGAGGAATTAAACCCACAGCTAGGACAGCTGTTTAATCAAAGTCTTACCTCTGGATACGCACCCAGGAGTGGCGCACTGCAACTGTGGTACCACTTCACAAAGGCGGTGCCTCCACCGACCCTGGAAATTACCGGCCCATTAGCTTGACAAGCCTTATCTGCAAAGCCATGGAGAGGATCATAATGGACCTCATAAATAAAGACATAGGAATTTGCAGACTTTGGATCCAACCCAGTTTGGCTTTGTCAAAGGCAGATCATGCCTTTTAAACTTGGTTGACTTTTTCAAACAGTCACCAAAGCCATTGATGAGGAAAGGCAGTCCATACAGCCTACCTCGATCTGGCTAAGGCCTTCGATACAATACCCCATTCGGTATCATTGAAAAACTCATCAGCTTAAATGTCAACCCATACATCACAAGATGGGTTGCAAACTGGCTGAGTGACAGAACCCACAGGGTCAGAGCTGCTGGCGCCATGTCAGACTCAAAGCCTGTCACAAGTGGTGTCCCACAGGGCTCAGTCCTGGGCCCACTCTTGTTTGGCATCTACTTTTCCAAGTACAAGCAAACACAGGAGGGTTATGGCTGACAAAGTTTGCAGATGACTGCAAACTGGGCGCCATAGTAGAAAACACATCTGACACAGATATCCTTCAGAAGGGTCTCACAGAAGCGGATAACTGGTGCCAGAGCCACGGCCTAAAGTTAAATGCCAAAAATGCATAGTCATACCCTTCGGGAAAAACAAGGTTACCCCTAGCTACCAAATAGGTGGCAATCCACTGAGCACAGAAGAAGTTATCAGGGACCTGGAGACCCAGGTTGATAGTAGTCTGTCATTCGACACCCATGTAGCTAAAGTAGTTAGGAAGACCTTCTACATTGCCCACCTTATCATGAAGGGATTCTCATCTAGATCAAGGGAGGTCATAGTCTCCTTTACTCATCACTCATCAGACCAATGATTGAGTACAATGCCCCATTCGAATGTATCTGACCCGACACTTGCAGCAGCTGGAGAGGCCACAAAAGTTCCTCACCAAAAGGATAAAGGGTCTCAAAATCTGTCCTATGCTGCCCGACTGAAAGAACTCCAGCTCTATTCAGTCGCCACGCTTGCTCAGAGGTGACCTTTGCCTAACATACAAGGCCATGTCAAACCCAGATTTGATGAATATGCTTCACCTCAAAAATCTAGATCCATCAGAGCCACAAGGGCGGAGACTTAAACCTTGACACGGCTATTAATAGGATGTGCTGGAGGGATAGATTCATCACCCAAAGACTCCCTATGCTGTGGAACAAAATCCCGGTACATGTGAGGCAGAGCACCTCGCTGGCCTTGTTCAAGAGAAATCTTGACCAATGGATGGGAGATCGCAGATATACCCCAGGGATTACCTCAGTGTCACTGCTCGACAGAGGCACAGAAAAATAATGGGTATAGTTCCCCATACTAAAGGGGTGGCCTAAGCCACAAAACGATGGGCTAGGCTTGTAAATGCCCTCGGGCAGATAGCCTAGTATGAACCTATGAACCTATGAACCTATGAACCTATGTATACTGTTATTGTACATGCCAATCATGTTCATGTTTGTCTGTCACATCTCTTCTGCTATTCTAGTATGGGAGTAATGTTTGCATCCTTTGCAAATGCACAGAGTGGAGTACATAGTTATTTCATCATAACTGTTTATACATATCTTAATTACATACTACTCACATCACTATATGATACCTTTGTTATGCATCATATACCTGTTCTCCTGTGTAACATATCTGAAGTATCAATCTACTGTACTATACATTACACATGTTTTACATGGTATCCCATAATTCAACCATTACTTGCACAGAGGGTCCACCTTAGACATGTCATTGATGTTATATGCCCATACACATGCATACTGTTACAGTATATCTACATATACTATCTCCTGCTATGGCACGTACTTATTGGACATACCCTGCCACTGACGGCGGGTCGTATGACACTGTTCTGTTTAACGCCATCATGTTGCATCCCTTGTGGTGTCTGTGCTGTTTACCGTGTGGCCCACTGCTGGACACACATCTTCTACAAGCATTAGTACGATCAGCGGGACATCACTGCATAAATACCATTCCCCACTTTATGCATGGCGGACACTGTTAATTACTGCAAACCAGGCTATGCATACACTGACATTACGTAATACAGAACATACTATACATACAGTTAGTGTTATACATACCTTGATATTGTTCTGGTGTTTCGTCTCTATCTCACTCTTCTGTATCACTCTTTCAACTGTTATACGGTATGAACATACAGTTTGCATATCTGGCAAGTCATCCTTATATACGTCTATACCTGCAACATGTGGTTTACTGCCACCAATTGGTGGTCCGGTGTGACTAATTACATGCACTTCAGCTGTGCAGCTACTCCATTCACCAATTACGTGGCAGCAGTGGGGTATAATTGAATTCTCCACCTGGGCGTTGGCCATTTGCCCTGCCTTCGGGGAGATGGCGTGTATTGTGTTTTGTTGTGTGTAATTGCAACTGCTTTGTGTAGAGCCAAGTCTATTTTGGGGTCATGTCCCCCATGGATTGTGTGTGACTGCTTGAGTATGTGGTTCTACCTGTGACTGTACCTGTCATCCCACCCATCTGATAAAGGACTATTGCAAACACCTGTAACATCGCCGTTTGTTCCGTTATATAACGGATACAATTTTGCATGGTGCCTTTAAATGTCTTTCACAAGGTATGTCAACAGTTGAGCGGATGTAATTGACTAACTAGATGTTTGGGCTGTGGTTACGGTCTGTATTGCTATTGTTTACCATGTGGGGGATGTAGGCGGGTGTACGTAGCATATATGGTTTTGTGGGGCTTGCATTTCTACGTAGTTCATATATATGTGTGTGGGCCCCTTCCCTAATTACAGTGCTATCACTTAATAGACTTCTATTACGGGAATTTACTTTGCGCCATTGTTAATTGGTTTCTATATGGTATGCAGGTGTGGTTGATACTTCCATACCTCCGGATGTACGGCGATATGTGCAGGGATATTTGTAAATGAACGCTATCCCGTGTATGTCTGTCCCAGATATTTGCAGTCATTGCAGTGGTGTTGGTGTCAGACCCACTGTCACATGGCTTGTCACCTTTTCATATGGCCATAGTTGGACACTTGCGGGTCACACAGTGGTGTTTACAGGCTGACATATGGCCACGGTCAGTACATAGGATAGCACATACTTTTATCCTCATTACATACCTATTGTTCTTGGTCCTTCACTACTTATCGGTTTGCATGTAACATTTCCGTTTCTTACATACAGGCATGAGTATTTCCTGCAACTATTGCATATTATGTGGGACATACTAATGTCCTACACTCATGGACAGTTGCCCTTTCTAATGTTTCATGTCAGGACACACCTGCCCAGGGGGGGCTGTCCCTCCCAATGTGGGACAGGTGTTTACCGCATGCCTACGGATAGCTATACCCGCACCTACCATGATCATCTATCTCCGAGTTGCCACCTACAGACACACTATGCGGACACACACACACACACTTTAGTCACACAGGAACACACATGGCACCCTCAACACACACATACACAGGCTACATCACTTACAACCACAGTTGTACACAGTACCTATGTGGACCGCACCGCTGACAGCGGTGACTACATGTCCTTACTATCATCCTATTGCTCGCGGTTCTACTGTTCCAGTACTGTGTTCTTTCTGTCTTTCTTCCTCCTGGTTATGCGTGTCAGTGTGTGACACGTTCCATAGTTGGCAGTATCTTGTTTATTTATACCTCAAAGGTGTTTAGAGTGTCGTTGACCTATCTATATATTTGCAGATGCCAGTGACCCCTTGTATATCGACATATATCACACTATCGCCCTTTCTATCTGTATTATATATGTGTAGATATATATATATATATATATGTATATATATATATATATGTATATATATATATATATATATATATATATATATATATATATATATATATATATATATATATATATATATATATATATATATATATATATATATATATATATATACATATCTCGTACAGGGGTGGTGACAGGCACGCTATGCCTTTCATTGTGTGTTTGTCAGTGTATACTGTGTTTCCTGGATTACGCACGTTTGTGTCTGTACCTGTCACATTACACACCTGCCATAGGTTTAGATTAACTCCCATTCCACTTTGCGAGGGACAATCCCTCTTTGTGCAGTTGTGTCCTGCGAAATATTTGTGAACATAGCAAATGTCCTGCGAATTTGGGACAAACATATTCCCTATAGTTTATGTCATAGTTGCATGACACACTTATTCTGTATCTGACCCACCTACATGTTACAGGATATGGAACACGTACCTGCGACCATTACTAGACTATAAGCTTTTTATCTATGCAAAACACTGTCATTCTGGTTTTCATCCTGGCCGGGTGTGTATCATCCTGCTGACATCTGGCGTATGTCCCACATTGGTCATTTAAACTGTGGCATCCCTACCGTATGTACATCTTGCCTAGCAATAGTGTTGGGTGATTGTGTACATGACTGCCTGTTTCACTCCTGGCAGTGGTCATTTTACCCTTCAGAGCAGGCACTATTTGTTCAGGGGTGACTAATGCTGGTGTCACCTGTCTGTAGGTAATTGACTGTGATCTGCGCAGTGGTCGGTGACACCTAGCCCTGTTTTATGCATATCCGTATAGTTGTATTTAAACATCGCTTACCAGCTGTGGGCAACGCTTATTCCCACTAATGTGTGCTACACATATTCTGATGACCTGCATCTGGAATGCATTACCCGTGCTGTCGGGATTATATGACATGCCTTGCGGGATGTGGGGCTGGGAACATGCACGACAGTCACTGCATGTACCACTTGGACATCTGGGGGTTGTACACGAATTATGTCAATTTGTATGTGCAGTACACTACAGCAGTTACTCCACACTGCACTCACATGGAAGACTCCGTTAGTTTACAACTTGATGAGTCCAGTTAATGGTATGTCCATGTGATGTTTATTGGCTGTACTCCAGCACTGGGTATGTATATCACAATTAGGTACACCCGATAATTTGCTACACCTTCATACGAACGTGGATGCAGCATGCCGGGGTGACTAATGCCTGTCATGGGTACATCCCCTGCCTTGACACTACATCCATGATTACATTTTGTGGAGCCCCTCAGTAACGAGGTGGGTAATCTGTGATGACTGTGTGTAGGACAGTGCTTACACACATGTGCTCCCATTATTGCCTCTGCTCCAGTACGCAACAGTTGCTTACTCGATGTTGTGGCGATGGGTGTCACTGTTTGCCCCGTTTGGTGTTTTGCCTCTGACAATCGGGCGTGTACCTACCGATGTAGCTGGGAACCTATACACACAGCACCGACAGATGCTGATGGGCACATCTTCTGTTCAGGTGTTGACAGTTCCGTGTTCCCATGGCTGTTGCATGTACAATGTTTGAGGGCTGCCTATGTAGGATTCCACAGTGGGCCACCTATACATCACAATTTACAGGTAGTCACGTTTGTGTGCCATCCATGTTACTGTGTGCAGGTGGGGAGGGGTGTCAGTCCGTGGGAGCATACACTGTCAAGGTATGTGCTATACGTTCCCTCTTTGCCAAGGCATGGGCATATTGGGCATGCCTCTGTCTGCCTACTGGGGCTGGCACAGTGTGTCCATGGTCTGGATCCCTCTGTGCCTGTGTTGGCCTTGGCACTTGCGGTGGGCTGTGAGGCCCTCCCCCATTATGACCCTGCTGCAGCTGTTTCCATGGGATCATATTATGTAGCATGGCACATACTATGAAGATGTGGGCACACGTGCCTGGAGAGTACTGCAAGGCTCCACCAGATGTGTCCAAGCACCGGAACCATGATTTCAGCATCCTGAACACACGCTCTATGAAGATTCTGGTTTGTGCGTGTGCCTCATTATGGCGTTCTTGCATTGGGGTGTGTGCATTTCTGATGGGGGTCATCATCCATGGCTCCAGTGCATAGCCAGCATCCCCCACAATGTGACCTTGTGGGATGTCCCTCCTGACAAATACCTGATACAGCTGTGAGGCATGCCAGATATGGGAGTCGTGGTAGCTTCCAGGGCTGCCAGCACACACATCCATGATAATGCCCTGGGCATTGCACACGACCTGGCAGTTGATGGAGTGGAATCCCTTGCAGTTTATGTAGCACCTACCATACTCACCGGGTGGTGACTTAATTTGTATGTGCGTGCAGTCTATCGCATCCAGTACCTCCGGGTAGTTTGCCACACGGTGGAAGTGATGCATATTGCTGGCCAACTCCTCCTGAGTTCGGGGGAAGTGTATATGCTCATTGGCATGTGGTAACATGGCATCCAGGAACTGGTATAGTACCCTGGATGCCGATGCCTGTGAAATCCCCATTATATCTCCAGTTGGCCTTTGAAAGGTACCTGTGGCTAGTATTCACAACCTTACACATACCTTCGTGTCCACTGGGATGGGTTCCCCTCTGTTGTTTCTGGTTCTCAGGCGTGGCCGGCACAGCTCTACTATTTGCTGTAAGATGTCCCTGTCCACCCTGTAATGCTCTACTATCTCCAGATCATGTAGCCCCTGGTAGGTTACCCTTGGTCTGAACACTCTTCTTCTCCTCCGAGGCCTACGGTGGTTGTTGGCATCATCCTCCACAACACCATCGGTCTGTAACACATGCTGATGAATCACAGCTATGGCAGCTCCCAACATGTACATTTCAAAAGTTCCCCATCTGTTTACACCTATGGTGTGGTGTTTGGGAATACACAGGTGTGTGTTGGGTGCTTTCACACTTTATACTGTTGTGCTGTGAACACTGATGATGTCATAGGGTGTGTATGTATGATCGTGGCTACAGGGTATCTTCTGTGTTTTATTTATGAAACAGCTATTGTGCTGCCTTTGGTGTTGCATTACATTTGGATGCCGTGAATTACCTCCTGCCCTTCTGTTTACATTAGTGCATATTACACCTACCATTTGCTGGCATGCATCCAGCTGCCTGCTTTCATTTGTACTTTCCTAGACCTGGCTTATCTTGCATAATGTGTGCTATTGCCAATCTACTGTGGGTTTGCTTTGCTCTGCTATGACAGTTCTCCTATCTTTGCATTCCAGGTCCACCAAACCTTTCTTTGCAATCCTATGCCTCCCCTATCTTGTTTTGCAGGTTTCTGCATGCAGGCTTGTCTACTGCCATCGATTAGCCGCCGTGTGTTGATTGGTGTTAATTGCTCATTAGTACGCCAATTACTCTGCTTCGGCATTTCATTCTTTTCTTCCCCTGACCTTCCTGTTTGTGCTATTGTTCGCAGTGCGTGCATCTGCTTACCGGGTTTCGGGCACGGGTTCATCCCCATTAGCAATGGCCAGGCCAGATTTGCATTGCTCCAATGTGCTTACTGATACTGTGGCACACCCCTCTGCTGATGTCATGTATCACCATTGATACACTCCTCAGTGTTATAGCGCTGCACCGTCAGGTACATCCTTAATCCGGCGGGACGTTTGCAATTCAGTATTACCTGCCTCATTTGCATGGCATTGACTACTAATTCACAGTTACAGCGCTGAACACTGTCGGGGTCCCCTGACAACCCTTGCGCCTAGCTTGCAGTGTGCCATGCCTACCATTGCATATTATGGTACAATCCTAATTTGTCTTTCATTGCGATTTTCTGCCATTTTTATATATTTCCTTTGTATTCCTGTTTGCACACACATGCCCTGCGGTTGTACTCTGCGTTACTGTGGACATGAAATTAAATGTTGTTTTTTAGGTGTTGTGCATCTTTTCTTGTGCCATTGGCTGTGTATTTGTCCATTGGCATATGTTAACTTTGTAATACATGCGTGTGGTCCGCTTCCATAACTCCGATGTTCTGTTTGGGAAAATGTAAACCGTGTTTTTTGGTTTACATTTCCATGGGCTTGCGCTACGCCTGCATCACTTCGTGAATTGCTGTATGCCTTCATTAGCATGGTGCGACACTGCACATGGGGTGATTTGCATACCTATGCCGAGGGCTGCGTAGCTCTGGCATACGCCGGTAGTGCACGTGGGATTGGTTCGTACCTGAATCGCTTTGCGGACATATTTGGCATTATGCCACCTACGCTACGCCTGCACCTGGTACAAGCGTCATGAATCCAGGGGACAGTAACAAACAGTAAATGCTTTAAATCGGCTAGCACACTTAAGTGTGTAGCCTACCAGTTAAATTAAGCAAAAACAAACTTTTTAAAGTGCAAAACATTTCAGAAGCAAACAGAAATACAGTAAATCAACTTGCAGAGCTAGTTAAGTAATAAAAATATGCTTTTAGTTGAAATACAGTCGAAATACAGCAGTCGAAAAATAGAAAACCAGAAAAATACTTATAAATCAAAGGAAAGTCACTCTTCCACTCTCTGCTGCTTGTAGAACTCTGCAGGACACCACGAGGAGCTGTGCTGAGTCGTATACAAGAGCAAAAGCGTGCTAAAGCGGGCTTTATAGCAGGGGGATAGAAAGAGCTAGGAAATGGCCCAAAATGGCCAATAACCTACAAGTTTCTGGGCTGGAACCACTCCTTTAGGGACAAATAGGCTGCTCAGTGCTCCCTACTCCCAATGGTGAACAAAGAAGCTTCCTCTTATCCAAATAAGAATATGGACAAAACAGGAACTATGACACAGCCCAGAGATCAGCAAAATCTGAAGACTGGACTATTCTAGTTCAGTAAAGGCGGGAAAACAAGAATATTTTTTTGTTTTTTTTTGCTTTTTTTTACAAACAGACAAAAAAAGATACAGTAACAAACAGTAAATGCTTTAAATCGGCTAGCACACTTGAGTGTGTAGCCTACCAGTTAAATTAAGCAAAAACAAACTTTTTAAAGTGCAAAACAGTTCAGAAGCAAAGAGAAATACAGTAAATCAACTTGCAGAGCTAGTTAAGTAATAAAATACGCTTTTAGGCGAAATACAGTCGAAATACAGCAGTCGAAAAATAGAAAGCCAGAAAAATACTTATAAATCAAAGGAAAGTCACTCTTCCACTCTCTGCTGCTTGTAGAACTCTGCAGGACACCACGAGGAGCTGTGCTGAGTCGTATACAAGTGCAAAAGTGCTCTAAAGCGGGCTTTATAGCAGGGGGTTAGAAAGAGCTAGGAAATGGCCCAAACCAGCCAATAAACTACAAGTTTCTGGGCTGGAACCACTCCTTTAGGGACAAATAGGCTGCTCAGTGCTCCCACTCCCACTGGTGAACAAAGAAGCTTCCTCCTATCCAAATAAGGATATGGACAACACAGGAACTATGACACAGCCCAGAGATCAGCAAAATCTGAAGACTGGACTATTCTAGTTCAGTAAAGGCGGGAAAACAAGGGTATTTTTTTGTTTTTTTTTGCTTTTTTTTTACAAACAGACAAAAAAAGATACAGTAACAAACAGTAAATGCTTTAAATCGGCTAGCACACTTTGTATGATGTGCAAACATGAGGCTTTTATACCATCAGGATGAAAGACGTTTACACAGTTAAGCCCAAAGGGCAATCAGATAAACATACAATAAGCCTTCCACCAGTAGTTGCCAACTCGGATGGGTTGAATCAGACCTCAGCTCTGACCAGAGTGCAAAAACCCTCTTGATGTCAAATGAACTGGTTCTTGATCTCAGGTCCAGAAACAAATGCTTTACAATAAAAGGCAGAACTTCTGCACTATCAGGAATCCTTGGAAATAAGTTCACAAACCCTGACAAATGTTCTCAAATGTGCAAACATAGGAGATCTTCACAGAAAAAATTTGCAAAATTTAGAAATATTTTAGCAAAGTCAGGAGGGGAACTTTGGCAAACTCAGAGCAGCTTTTGCAGTATCAGAGGAGGTTAGAAAATATCAAAATACTGTTAAAACAACCTAAGAGCAGTACAGTAACAAACAGATGGTGTTTCTTTAACAAGTGCAGGCTGGCAGACAATGGTAAATTCAACAAAATCAATAAATGCAACACAGAAGTGTTAAATAGCACTGAGATAGTTAGAGAAAGTGCAAAAAAAAAACTTATATCAACTTTGTAAGTCCAGATAGTTTTCGAAGCAATCCAGGTCTTGTAGTCACAGGTGTCCAAGCCAGGTATATATCTATATCTATATCTATATCTATTTAATTAAATCTATATATATATTTACATAGTTATCTATCTATCTATCTATCTATCTATCTATCTATCTATCTATCTATCTATCTATCTATCTATCTATCTACCTATCTATCTATATTGCCCATGGATTGTGTAATATTAAAGTTAGTAAATATAATTAGTAGGGAGTATGGGGGGTAGGGGGCGTTTCTTCTCTGCAAAAAGAAAAGAATATTGCAAGGTTCTTTATTGGTGCATGCATAATAGTGTGTCGATGTCCAGCTTGTTGACCTGTTTGGGCTGACGTTTGCCATGTATGCGCCGAGCAATTAAAGTGAGCTTGCTGCAGTATTTTCCATATTAGATGTTGCCTTTAAGGTTTTATTATGTATAAGAAATTATGGCTGTGTCATAGAATTGTATTGTATATAAACACTTACTGTAGGTTTCAGATCAGTAAAAATTTAATTTTTGATCTATGCCAAAAATATTGTGGACAGTTAAGTTTTCATTTAGAGTTTTTCCTGATACACAAAACTATGTCTATACATTGCATACTCCAGACTGCCAAAAAAGAAGATACCTAAACTATTCATCTGGTAAAATACAAGTGGCCTTACCAGTGACAATAGAGGACATGGTTAATGTCTTGTACAGCATTGTGTTCCTGAAAGAAAGTAGTCAAATTCAATTACAATCAAGAAGCCATTGTTAACTTTATTAGGTATTTCATTATTCTGTTCTTGACAATGACATGTAGGACTTTGTCTCTAGAAGTGCAGATTCTACATTTGCAATAAACTGCAGAATCAGCTGTGATAAAAAGAAATTGATTGGAGTCTGACAGTTTATGCTTTGTTTTCTGGACTGATAAGCATAAAACTGTTGTTATACAGTCATGACTGAACATTAAATAAATGTTAGCAGATAAAATAAGTATGAAGTATCACTAATATATGGGTCTAGGAGACATGCTCTACTAACATATGTCTGAATCACAAAACATCGAACACACATACACGAAAGCGCTTAACATCGAAAAGCGCTTCCATGTGTGTGTAGTTCAAAAAAAAATCTACTTTTCTGCAGGGGGGCTTCACCCCCCTGCACCCCCCACAAACCTCCTACTTTATTATTCTCACTCCGAGATCGCACTACAGTGGGGAAAAGGGAATTTTCCTTTACCCGCACTGTAGTCCGATCTACGAAACAGGCACACATACACAGAAGTGTTTGTTGATGTTAAGCACTTTCAAGTATGTGTGTTCGATGTTTTGTAATTTGGACATATGCTAGTCAAGCATGTGTCCGGATCACACACACACATATATATATATATATATATATATATATATATATATATATATATATATATAAAGAATAATAACTTTATATATGTATATATAAAGTTTTTATTTATCATCGGGGCATGCTGCCATCCAGTTTGCATGGATCTGATAACCACAGCCTTCTAAAATCACTCTGACTGTTTCACTGTTTAGTACAATGGAGCCCCTAGTATTTCTTTCTTTTATCACAGTGTACATATTTATTAATTTTTCTAATCCATAACAGTTTTGTATTATTCTGCGTATGCGGAATAAAAGTTTTTGCATATCGCTCCATTGAGACCCTATGATGCCATGAAATATGAATGTAGAAATAAATAGATAGATAAATAGGCACATGCACACACACATACACATATGAACATGTTTAGAGCCAATGACAATGCATGTTGTTAGAAAGAAGGTAAGTCCTATTTTACCTGTGTTGATGTCACTGTTTGATGGAGTGCTGGGAATTATTTGTCCACAAGAATGCAGCCTGAGTAATGGCATTAATGCCTCCTTCAAGTGAGGCAAATATGTGGATTTCTCATGACCTAGTCATGTGGACTACTATCATGCACTGCCATTATTATTTGCAGGAAAAAAATATTTACCTTTTATAAATCATGTCAGTGCTATATTATGGACTCCATTCCTAACCCATATTCGATTTATTAGGTAACTCAGCTGGGAGAGCATAGGGAATCACTGCTCATGTACTCTTGTATATTGTAATATATTCCCACTATATCAGTTTTGTGTAGAGATTTCTGCTACTGTAAATGTGATACAATGAAGAACAGACAATTATTTTTTTAATAAATAGGAAAGTTTACAGTTTCAGAAAAGAAGATACTCAAATGTAAATATTTGTCAGAGAAATTGCTTAAAAAGTTTGCATGAATTTTACTGAACAGTCATTAGACAAAATGGCAAATGCAAATTTAAATGTATTTTTGTTTGTTTATTTATGTTTTGATTTCTGTGTTGTCTACTTGGTAAGTGTGAGAGGTGTGAGGTGTGCATGGTAGAGGTGGCAGTTCATCGTTGTCATGCCCGACCATGAAAACTGGCTCTGCCAGGAGTTGCACTGGCACATCAACAATCACGTTCAGATGCACTGCTGCTACCTGAATATAACTGATGTCAGCTGGACAAGCTCCACCCATGAAAATGCCCAGGACTACAGTCCTCTGGCCTGCCACATATGGGTGTGGACAGCCAAACTTCAGATGGAGCAGTGGAAGTACTGCCACTATGGGAGTGTGACCTGGCACTGCCACACTGGCTAACAGCAGATGATATGGCTGACCTATGCCCTGAGGATGCCTTTCACCTCCCAGCAGACATTCTATCACAGACACCACCTTCTCCAACATATCATTCATTTAATCCATTGAATCGGTGATACGGTTGAAGTAGTCACACATGTGACCTGATGTCAGAGTATCAGTTGACATACAGCCTTCCCTGAATTTCCATTAGACACAGACAGTAGGCCTAGGCCTACCCATTCCAGTGAGCACTGATATCATGCAAAGGTGGAGTTTGAGACAATCAAACAGTGAAGTGTGGTTACTGCAGCTTCAGTGCCTATTGACTCTGGCCATAGCCAAAGTGTGGTTCTCTATGGAGAACCTATGAGTATATGCCTGCAACTCCATGATGGCTCTAAACATGCATTGAGTGGCACAGGAAGAGACACCTGGATCAGGTGGAGGATGGACAGCAGGCCTCCTCTCAGCACCCCTAGCAACCCTCTGGTGTGACACCTCTCCCACACTTTGGCTATGGCCAGAGTCAATAGGCACTGAAGCTACAGTAATCACACTTCACTGATTGATTGTCTCAAACTCCACCTTTGCATGACATCAGTGCTCACTGGAATGGGTAGGCCTAGGCCTACTGTTTGTGTCTAATGGAAATTCAGGGAAGGCTGTATGTCAACTGATACTCTGACATCAGGTCACATGTGTGACTACTTCAACCGTAGGAAAAAAAAAAAAAAAAAAAGAGGATCTATGAACATACATATGATATTAGGAAAGGGAAGGACACTAATGCATTATTTAGACACTCAATGATATGTAAGGATTTCGATTATGCTTTCTTTGCGTTGGATCAAGTCAAAATTGATATAAGAGGGGGCCCATGGGAGGAGAACATTGGGTATAAGGAACTGTGGTGGCAAGTGGCCTTAGAAGCCAACAAACCACCTGGTCTGAATGAAAACATTTCCATACTACCATTACTAAAGATGAAAGCAGCTAAGGTAAAGTAGTAAATAAAATAACACAATTCACCACTAGATGGTGGCATGACTCCATGAATGAATATGCATATGCTCAATGAAACTTCAGATTCAAATACAACAAATGCATTCAATAATGTGAGGAACTAATAATTATAAATATATTGTAAACAACAAGATAAACATTCTGGTTCTTATAAATGTTTTTTTAAAATGTTTTAAGGAAAAATATATTTTTTAACAGGATAAATGATCTTATAGATATACATATTTATCATTTCTTTCACTTTAAACTGAAATGGTTTTGCTAATTAGTAAAATGTAGCAGTGATACGATTGGTTCAGCCAATTTTAAAATATTTTAAATACTATGCATGAAGATAAGATGGCAGCGATTGTTTTATCTGAGGAAGTCTTGTATTAGACGAAAACGCAAGCTTTAATAAAGCGTTCATACTAACTTTGAAGTGGCTACAGTATCCTTTTTCTCCTTGGCTTCTACACTTACGTGTTTGGTTTGGTTTTGGTGACAACGAGGGAAGCTGATCGTGTTTTTACTGTTTCTAGGCCTACTGTCTGTGTCTAATGGAAATTCAGGGAAGGCTGTATGTCAACCTCCGTGTCAAATTCAACCTCTACAGCGCTTACTGTGCCTCTGTTTGGCCACCATCATCATCAGAGTCTGCTGATACTCTGACATCAGGTGGCAGAAGTCTCACACTTCCACTGTCAGGATGACCTGACATAATAAGCAGCAAACACAGGGAAAATTTAATACCTACACTACTATAGTCCAGTATATGCTAACAAACTAACAGTGGTGACACTATTAAAGACAGTACAGCAATACACACAGCGGTCCTGATGCCAACATGACAAACTAAATATTTCTTTGAGCTGCCATCAGCATGCATATCTTAACTGTATAAGCAAATATGCATGCATTAAGAAAGAACCTATGAACATCCCAGGCTGCATTCTGCATGAACTACAGGATGAACTGGCACCCCACCTAAGTACCATGTTCAGCCATAGCCTCACTTCAGGCTTTGTGCCTATTGAATGGCACACAGCAACAGTTATCCCACTCCACAAAGGTGGCATCACCACAGATCCCAGGAACTACCACCCCATTAGCCTGATGAGCCTGGTCTGCAAGTTCATGGAACATATCATCAAGAAGCTTATTAACAAAAACATAGGTAACCTGCAAACGTTGGACCCCACTCAATTCGGGTTTGTAAAAGGTAGATCATGTCTTCTGAACCTGACTGACTTCTTTAAATCAGTCACCAGAGCCGTGGATGAGGGTAAGGTGGTGCACACAGCCTATCTTGACCTCGCCAAGGCTTTCAACACCATCCCCCACTCTGGAATTATAGATAAACTCACTAGACTGGGCATAAATCCCTATGTCACAAGATGGGTGGCCAACTGGCTCACTGACAGAACCCACACAGAAAAAGCAGCCAACTCTGAATCTGACTTCAAACCAGTGAAAAGCAAAGCACCACAGGGTTCAGTCCTGGGCCCTCTCCTGTTTGGTATCTATTTCTCAGAAGTCCAGGCTAATACAGCAGGTTTTTGGCTAACAATGTTTGCAGATGACTGCAAACTGGGAGCCATAATAGAATCACCAAATAATGTGGACATTCTACAAAAGGGCCTCACTGAAAATGATGCTTGGTGTCAAAATCCTGGCCTCAAGCTCAATTCCAAAAAGTGTATTGTCATCCCCTTTGGGAAAAACACTGTACCCATGAACTACCACATAAACAGTAGCCTACTTAACACAGAAAGCATGATAAGAGACCTTGGGACACAGGTGGTCACTAGTCTCTCCTTTGGCAAGCACATCACCACAGTAGTCAGGAAATCCTTCTATGTGGCACACCTCATCACTAAAGGGTTCTCCTCCAGAAAAAAAGAGGTCATTGTTCCTCTCTACTCATCCCTCATCAGACCCATCATTGAGTACAATGCCCCATTTGGCATGTACTTCACAAGACATCTGCAACAACTGGAAAGGCCACAGAAATACCTCACTATGAGGATTACTGACCTCAAACAGATGCCATATGCAGACCACCTCAAAAAAACTCCATCTCTACTCCGTCACTTATTGCCTACTTGGAGGCGACCTCTGCCTAACTTACAAAACCATGTCAAACCCAGTTCTGTTGGACATGCTACACTTAAAGAAACCCCGATCTCTCTGTTCCACACGTTCCAGGGACGTGAACCCTGCCACCACAATAAACAGAACATGCTGGAGGGATAGATTCCAGTCCCAGAGACTTCCTATACTCTGGAATAGACTACCCATTCACATCAAGCAAAGCCTCTCATTAGCCCTCTTTAAGAGGAATCTAGACAATTGGATGGGAAATAGGAAATTCACCCCGGGGATGACCTCTGTGGCTCTGCTCGACAGGGGTGCAAGAAAATAACTTTCTTGGGTGGTGAAAGCCAGAGAACTTTTTGGCTAGGCTTATATAGGCTCTAGGGCCCAGAGCCTAGTACCTACCTATGAACCTATTAGTCTGTAGCATGAACTAACTTTAGGAGTCAAATATAAGACTGTAGTCAGAGATTCTGAGTTCAAATACAATGATCCACATCTATACAGTACTGCATTTCTTTAATAATATTTACATTAGACTACATTCTATATAAGTTGTATAAATGACCTGCTTTCAACTGTAATCTGTATAACTGGAACATGTATATGTGCAATATATGCACATTTCAAGAATTGTTGAAAAGTCCAGAAGCACAATAGCAGAAAAAACGGCAATGCAAAGTTTCTTCCAAAATATGTTTCCAAGTTTATTGTAAACGCTTTCGGCTGTATAAACTCAGCCTTCATCAGACAAACTAAACCACAAATGAATTCACTTATATACTATATACTTAATTAACCAATTAATAAATTTTCCAATCAATTAAGTCTCATTGCAATTATAAAATCTCTTTTAACATAAAATATGCTTATTTCTTATATTATAAAATAGCTACAAATACAATATTAAAACTTTATACATAACATGAATTAAATACTAGCTTATTACTAAAATCCGACTTAAACATAAATTAAAAACAACCTTCAGATATATTGATACTAATACATTGCATAATATATTTACCTATTCAAAGCCCTCAATTTTAATACACTAGAAATAGATATACCCCGGGATTCATGAACCTTGCGCCAGGCGCCCGCATAGCGTCGGCGTTATAAAGCCAAATATGGCCACCGAGCGATTCAGGTATGAACCAATCCCACGTGCACTACCGGCGTGCGCCGGACCTGCGCCGCCCCCGGCGTAGGTATGCTAAACACACTGTGTGCGGTATTGCACCATGCAAATGAAGGCAAATAGCGATCCACGAAGTGGCGCAGGCGTAGCGTAAGGGCACGGCAATGTAAACCAAAAAAAAAATGGTTTACATTTACCCAAACATAACCAGCTACAGCAGGAACCAGCCAAGGAAACGTAGCTAGAACAGCAACTCGCTGCTCGCTGAAACACAATTTGTAATGTAACGTACAATACCCCGCTCATATGAACTTCACAGCACTGAATTCACTTAGTTAGATGTTAAACCACCAAGCATAGATATATTCCAAAACGCTGTACAAAGGTCGATGAGACATCCACAAAAAAGATGATAAAGCGAATCCTTTTATTGTAACCTGAAAAACAACTGCCAATACCACTAGTTTAGCGCTTTCATCTGCACCATCGCAGACTTCCTAGTTCTGAGGAAGTCTGCGATGGTGCAGATGAAAGCCTAAATAGCTTCGGTTGTATTTCAGGTTACAAAAAAGGATTCGCTATCATCTTTGTGGATGTCATCGACCTTACAGCGCGATATATCTATGCGGTGGTAACATCTAACCAAGGAATTCAGTGCTGTGAATTCATATGAGGAGGTATTGCACGTTACATTACAAATGTTTCAGCGAAGCGGTGCTGTTCTACGTTCCTGGCTGGTTCCTGCTGTAGCTGGTTATTTTTCCAGGTTGTCTCCTTTGAACATTTTTGATTCACCCAAACATGACCAAGGGGTAACGGAAGGCTGTCAACGTCAGGTATCATACAGGTGCAATATGCCAATGGCGAAAGGCACCGAGAATGTCCAAAGAAAACATGCACAAAATGTAAATAATGACATAAATGGTATGTACGCAGAAACCACAGCAGAACCCCCAGACATGTGCACAGACGGTGCAAAACAATGAAATAATATGACAATGTCCTAAAAGAGCAGTATAATACACATCAGCTGCACAGCCACCACACACCATAGTATGTATGGAAAGCCTCAACCCCAGCGCAAGGGTTGTCAACGAGTGGCGGCAGTGTTCGGCACCGTAACCATGTATTAGCAGTCAATGCCATGCAAATGAGGCAGATAATAGTGAATCGCAAAACTGCCGTCGGTGTAAGGATGGAGCAAACGGCGCAGCGGTATTACACCGAAGAGTGGCCTACACGGAATACATGTCAATCGCAGAGGGGTGTGCCACTGTAGGAGGAAGCACATTGGAGGCCAGCAAACATGGGCTGTACAATGCACATCACAGCAGCAGGACCGGCGTGGGAGGAGATAGATGCGCTGAGAGTACATAATGCGTGCACAGATGCATGTGCACGAGGATGACTATGTTCCCCAACTCAGTCATGGAACGGCCTCCCCGTCAACAACCACGGATATAGGAAGGTAATGCGGAGAATATGAGGAAATGCGAAAGCAGTGTAATTGGAGCCGTAATGAGCAATCAACACCAATCAATCCAGGAAGGGCAAACGGCGGCAGCAGACAACTCTGCATGCAGACTCCCGCAAAACGGGAAAGGGGAGGCATAGGAATGCAAAGATAGTAGGGGATGTAGCAGAAATGCAAACAGCAAAGAACCGAAATAGCACAGCCAAGTACAGAGGTAGCATAACGGCGGCAGACAAAATGCATCATATGCCATGTGCCTGCAGGATGCACTGCAGGCAATAGTAGGTGCAATGTGCAGAAACAGTAAGGTAAGATGCAAAGCTAAGCCAATGCAGGCAAGTGTAATGTAACACTAAAGGCAATAGTGTTGCAGTTGCAACAGTAAAACACGGAAGATAATCCACAGATCTGGCCGCACAGACACCCAATGACATCACCGGGTATACAGCACAACAGTATAAAGTGTGAATGCACACAACACACAGCCTTGATTTCCCAAGCGCCGCACCATAGGGTGTAAACACACGGGGAACTTTTAATATGTATATGTTGGGTGCCGCCGTGGCGTGATGCATTGGTATGTGTCAGAGACAGGCGGAGTTGCGGAGGAGGGTGCCGACAACTACCGTAGGCCTCAGAGGAGAAGGAGAGTGTTCAGACCAAGGGTGACCTACCAGGGGCTGCAAGACCTGGAGATAGTAGGCGCTACAGGGTGGACAGGGACACGTTACAGCAAATAGTGGAGCTGTGCCGGCCACGCCTGAGAACAAGAGACAACAGAGGGAGCCCATCCCAGTGGACACAAGGTATGTGTGAGCTTGCGAATACTGGCTACAGAGTACCTTTCAAAGGCCAACCGGGGATATAATGGGCATCTCACAGGCATCAGCATCAGGGTACTACACCAGCTCCTGCATGCCATGTTACGACATGCCCATGCCTATATAAACTTGCCCAGATCTCACGAGCAGTTGGCTAGCAATATCGCCACTTCCACCATGTGGCACAATACCCGGAGGTACTGGAGTGCGATATACTGTACTCACATAGAAATCAAGTCACCACCGGGGAGCAGGGTGGGCAGCTACATAAACCCCCAGGGATACCGGTCCATCAATTGCCAGGGCGTCTGCAAGGTGCACCGCATTATCATGGATGTGTGTGCTGGCAGCCCTGGAAGCTACGACTCCCATATCTGGCATGCCTCACAGCTGTATCAGGTATTGCCAGAGGACATCACACAAGGTCACCTTGTGGGGATGCTAGCTATGCACTGGAGCCGTGGATGATGACACCCATCAAATGCACACACACACATGCAAGAACGCTATAATGAGGCACACGCACAAACCAGAATAATCATAGGCGTGTGTTTGGGATGTTGAAATCACGGTTCCGGTGCTTGGATACATCGGTGGAGCCTTACAGTACTCTCCAGGCACATGTGCCCACATATTCATAGTATGTTGTATGCTACACAATATGATTCTGCGGAAACAGCTGCTGCAGGGACATAATGGTGTAGGGCCACCAAGCCCGCCACAACTGCCAAAGGCAAGCACAGGCACAGGCGTTCAGTGCCATGAACACACTGTGCCAGCCCCAGTAGGTAGGCGGAGGCGTACCCAATATGCCTATGCCTTGGCAAAGAGGGAACGTATAGCACATACTCTGACAGCGTAGGCCCCATGGACTGACACCTCCTACCTGCACACACAGTGAAATGGGCGCCACACAAAC